>NC_137819.1:840000-890000 GCF_963921795.1 Nannobrachium achirus | reverse complement strand
CAGTATATTGAGTCTACAGCAGTGGGTCTCAACCAGTGGTCCGGGGACCACCAGTGCTGTGTTGGTCCTTGAGGGGTTAGGGTTTCCATGCAGGTGATCTCCAGTTAAAATATGGAGAGTAACCAAACGGAACTATATAGACCCTTATCTCTTGAGAGCGTAAAATGAAACCAAATGGACCCTGCCTGCCTTGGTTTTGTACTGCGCCGTTGGTTCGTTCTGGGCGAGCGGTTGTTTTTTGTGCAACTAAAATACTCCTGTGCACATTACATTGGCGTAGGCCTATAGGAAAAAATAAATAAAGCCAAGGAGAACTATTAACGGCGAAACACAGGCCCACGAACAAAATATTTATATAGCGAATAGGCCTATATTTGTTTAATTTCGCCGTTTTAAAGCACCATGCTGGTGAGGAGGCTGCGCAAAAAAAAAAAGATTCATGAACATTAATGGACCATAGCTGGTCTCTCTCTCTCGTCTCCCCCCCACCCCCCCACCCCCCCACCCCCCACCCCCTCTCTATGTCTGTCTGTCTGTCTGTCTGTCTGTCTGTCTGTCTGTCTGTCTGTCTGTCTGTCTGTATAGGCCTATATAAAGATATTGGCGAAGCATACGTTGTGCCCAAGGCCAAGAGGGGTGCAACATGACCTTACACACATCGACGTAGAAGCCGATGATCCAGCAATCATTATTTTAAGGCCGTCAGTAGATTAACCACTTGAACCCTAGCGTATAGGCTATTCTGAGAACTTTAGCCAAAAATGGCAGATCTACAAGCTCACACCGCCTCCTGCTGCTAGGCATTGTGAGCTTGTAAATCGGCTATTTCACACATGAATCCAAAATACACTGATGATTGTGCTGTCAAACAATGAAACTATATGGAATCTATGAAGGTTGTGGGGATCCCTGCTTCATCTCTCTCGCCTGTGACACCACGCAAAGCGTTTCGGGGTATTCCGAGTTTTGCACGATCTGATCATCTGCTTCAAATACCACCAGTGGTCCTTGAGGCTTGAGGTGGTCCACAATCCCCAGCTTATTAATGATGGAGTTGGACAGTTGGTAACCAAATGGACCTCGGCGCTTGCCGAGATCTCTCTCTCTCTCTCTCTCTCTCTCTCTCTCTCTCTCTCTCTACGCGCACGCACTGTGCGTCGGGCATCGCTGCCAAAGTGCACCAAAAAATGAGAGAAAAAGAAAAAAGAATCATGATCATCATAATAACTCATATTTTCGCTGCCTAAAAATAATCACTGCATGCATGCATGCAAGCAAGCATGCGTGATGCCAGATCAATGGTTGTGATGCCTGCTCTGTTTAATTAATTTGATATGTGGGTGGTGCATAGAAAAAGTGCGCAGTCGGGCACAAAATGGATTGCAGCGGCGGTCTCTCTCTCTCTCTCTCTCTCTCTCTCTCTCTCTCTCTCTCTCTCTCTCTCTCTCTCTCTCTCTCTCTCTCTCTCTCTCTGAAACGCAGCTTACTTCTCGTTCATGTGTAATTTGGGGCTCTTGGACAGCTCTCCAAAAACCCATCAACATTCAGAAGGCCTTTTCTCATCTATAATTCTCAATGAATGTCTGTTATACTCATTTCTAATTCTCTCCCACCGTCCCCGTCCCCTGTGACCCAACACACAATGTGCGCACATCTACCACATAACGGTATTCGAAACTAAGTTATGATGCCAGGCAGAATTTACAGTTAAACGCACACCTTTTAAAACATCCAACAGCAGCTTTCATCCCAGAGCTGTAGTTGCGCTCAACACGCACAGCTGTGAGACGGGACACTTTACTTTATGCTTTTTATACATTGTATTATCTTAACTTATTGTTTTGTCTACACACTAAATTAGAAGCCAAATTAAACAAAGCCCAGGCTTAAAATGTGATCTTTCACAGCTGAACTTGTATATTTATTTCAAAGTAGACATGAGATTTACTCCACGGCAAAAAAAAAGCAAATAAAACAATGGAATTATGAATGATTATTAACATAAAAATGTAAGTATAACAACGGTATAGGCCTACTCATGCACAATGTCCCAATTCAAGTTTTCAAATGTATACAAATCAACAGTGCACCCCAGCAAAATTGCGGCGCTTATCTCGGTCGGAAACGGGCGATCAAAAAATAAAACCAGCGGTGATAAACCCTGCAATAAACCAGACAGATCATATAGAGCTTATACTTAGTTTAGCAAGATATGAATGTATATTCAACGTCTCTCTCTCTCTATCTATCTCTCCTCTCTCCCTGTCTCTCCTCTCGCCCTCCCTCTCTGTTCTATCACTCTCTCCTCGCAGCCCGCTCCGCGCGTAACCTCGCATCACCAGGCTTTCGCCGCGCGTAAAACGTCTCCATTTGCCACGATTTGGCCTGCAATATTCTATTTTAGGCATAGCCTATAGGATACATACAATATTTCTCCTCACTCCAGTGGCACTTTCCTTTTATCTGACTCTCTGAGCAACTCCTCACAAAATAAACTATGCACGATCTGGGGAGTTCCACATTTTCGTGGTAGCGTGCAGGAGAACGAATTGGAGACGTTTTAGTGTCTGTCAAATTGGTTGTACGTGATTAGTGGAGCGCCCTCTTGTAATTGTGGACATCCTTGACGTTTAGGAAGTAGTTATAGGCCTAGTTGTCATGAAGTTCAGGCAGTTCCCTTTTTCAGCTGTGAGACTGTAGTCTAATTAGCAGATGTCATCTCTTGTCGAATCCAGGCCCGGGGGAACAGGCTCTGACGCTCCTGGGCAGTGTACCTATGATGCGCCCCCCCCCCCCCCCCCCCCATGTCCGTCCACCCCCCCCCCCCCCCCCGGCCCCCCCCCCCGTCTGTACATACCCCAAATGGGCTTCTGAAAGGTTAAATAACAACACAGAGAGACTATACTGTTTGAAAATGAAATAACACATTTACTTCAAAATGAAATAACCATCACTTTATACTTCACAGCTACAGTAAGTGTCTAAATGGGGAGGATAAAGAAAGTCCGATAATAAAGATGTCGGTCTTCTAATGCGACGCAGTTGGCTCGCTTCAATCTCTCCCTCTCTCTCTCTCGGTTATTGACTGTTGTTTCTCAATTCTCAAACTTTGGTTTACAGACTGTCGATGATTGCTACAAAACAAAAACAAACAAAAAAAAAGAATCAGTGCCTGCAGGCTACAGTTCTATTTATTTACAGTATTACAACAACACGAAAGCAGTGACTATCTCTCCACTGCTCCATTCAGCACCGCCGCACCGGGGACAGCGCCCCGCGACACACACACACACACACACACACACACACACACACACACACACACACACACAATTTTTGTGAAATCGCCGAGGAGGGGACTCAGTATTTTGTGGGAAACTATATTCCATAATTTGCTCTGGGCCTCTTTTAACGAGCTCTGTCCTGACAGAGTCAGTGATTCGTTTTGGCCACAATGCGGGGTCATCAGATAGAGATAAAATGACCTCTGCAGTCTCTGTCTCACTGTCACTGTCTTTTTCGCCCTCGCCCTCCATGGGCTCAATCACTTCATGATCATCATCATCATCATCATCATTTTCACTTACGGCTTCGGGCTGCTGCGTTCCAGCAGCTTGCGCTCCAGAAGAGCCAGCCACCACCACTTCGTCCTGGGCAGGCTCGGCAGGTGGCTGTGGATCCTGCTCCATTTCCCCATGATCTGAATCATCATCCCCGGATCGCGGACCCGCCGGACCGTCACTGGTACCGGTAACATTAGACTCGGGGCTGGCGCGCGCGGCCGCTGCGGCAGCGCCACCGGTAAAAAATTTTGTCAATTTTGGATATGATTCCAATTTTTTTGCCCTTTCTTCCTTCTTCCTCTTGTTTTGCGCCCCACTTGCTTTCTTTCTGTTCATTTTGTTTTGTTGTTGTCTCCCCTCCTGACACACTGCCGACACATGGGTTGATGGGTAATTAGTAGAAATGTATTTTACTGTGAGGCGCTCAGCACACCGGGGGCGCCGAAGGCGCCTCTGGGCACTTGCCCACACTGCCCACCGTAATCGCCGCTTCTGGTCGAATCCCCACACCAAAAACTCCACTCATACCTACAAACCTCCAGACATCACCACTTTGATCCTTAATTGGTGGACCATATTCGTTTGATGTCACAGCAGGAGCTAATGACCGGCGCAATTCACACATCTATTGTTTGTTTTTCCTTGAAAGCAAATAATGACCGCGCTAATTGATCCATTGGTAACTGGGAGCTATACCAGTGGTTCTCAACCTGTGGGTTGGGACCCAAATTATTTTGTCCCCAGATGATTAACTTAATATGCGCCATTTTAACAGTAAACAAACCAACAAAGTCTACGTCTATAGAGCAGTATCTGCACATTTCTAACATGACAAATTAAACATTGGCCAAATTGTCAAATATTAGAGGCCCATTTCTGTCTCATATACGTAAGTGCAACCACTTTTAACACGCTGTCTGTGATGAGGGGCTGCCTGCGGTGCTGAACTGACTGACTTCACGTTCTCATGTGCAATGGGAAAATTGTCTGTCTGTCTGTCTGTCTGTCTGTCTGTCTGTCTGTCTGTCTGTCTGTCTGTCTGTCTGACTGACTGACTGACTGACTGACTGACTGACTGACTGACTGACTGACTGACTGACTGACTGACTGACTGACTGACTGACTGACAGACAGACAGACAGACAGACAGACAGACAGACAGACAGACAGACAAATGAATTAATAGGCCTACTGTCATTGCATTTCCATTTTTCAATAATAAACCGAATAGCGCAAGTAGGCCTATAGGGTCAACGAGTCAAGTCAACCCAATTAGCGCAGCAGTCCCACAGCTGGTCTGAATGGACTCTGACCAGCTCTGCGCTTCTCAAAGTTACATTAGATAATTTAAACCATTGTGGCACATTCTCAGACAACTAATGATAGCCTAGTCTATTCTGCATTCTGGTTGTCGTCACCCCAAATAACGGATTACTTCTTCATGGACCTTCAAAATGCATCACATCACATCACATCACATCACATCACAGCGGCAGGCCGGCAGCGACAGTAGGTAAAGGGTTATTCACAATTCACAGTCTTTATTCAGTTTATTGGATGACTTTTCAGACAGTAATGAATAATGATAATGAATGCAGGAGCAGCACAGCCAGCCTGCAGGTGCACTTACTGCGGGCGACCACCGTGCACCCATCGATTATCACAACAACCATTGATCAGGCATCACGCAATATTTTGGCATGCATTCCGTGTTTATTTTTAGGCGGAGCAAATACCGGTAGGCCTACATATTAGTTATTAGGCTCTGAATCTGTGATGATGATCGGCTTGGCCTTTTCTTCTTCTTTTTTTATTTTTTGGTGCCCTTTGGCAATGTGTTCCCAGACGCACAGGACGCACAGTGCGTCATGCATATTATACGTCCATATAATTAATAGGCCTATATGGCATTCATATTATTCACTTTATTATCGACATGTTGCAATTATAGGTCAATATAATTAATATAGGATATAATGCAGCAGCACTCTTTATGTGCAAAGCCCTAGTGTTGACGGGGGTCCGGCCGTTCTGGCTCACCTTAAACCCTGCTGGTGGAATAATCTGCTCAAATTCAAAATTTCGGAATGGCGAGGTCCCGACTGCAATTTCGAAACCCCACCTTTCCGAAAATTAAAATTCGAAAAGGGGGGGTTTCGAAAACGGGGGGTTTCGAAAACGGGGTGTTTCGAAATGGGGGGGTTTCGGAATGGAGAACCGACCCCACGCTGGCCTGGCTGCAACCGATCTGACTAATACTTGTTGTGTATATTGTGAATGTGACACAATGCATACACACATAGCTAGCTCCAAATTTTTTTCTTTATTTATTTTTCTCAAGCCCGACCCAGCCCAAAGCCCGACATGTGCGTGACAAATTGAGCCCGGCAGGCCAGGCCGCTGCTCAGAGCTGAAGTTAACAACTAAACAAAACAAACAAATAACGAAATAAAGGTCTAAACACAACATAACTGAACAGAACTAAACAAATAATAAATAAAGCAATTTAACTGACAACTTAACCAGAAGGCAGCCATTCCGAAGGGCTCAACTTAGGAACACCAAACAAAACAAAAACAGTTAAATAAATAAATAAATAAATAAATAAATAAATAAATAAATATAAATAAATTAACGAAATATGTATAGTCTCAATCAGTCAAGGATTAAAACATTTGGTTAAAATGCAAATATAAAAATGGGCAAAACAAATAAAATAACCAGCATCTGTTATTTTAGTCCATAAACACAACACACTTCTACTTAATATATTAGTCCCAACCAGCAGGGCGCAAGGCCGTGACTCATGCATGCGCTGATCTGAAAGTTACATTTCAACATCACATCATCGCCCAAATAATAATAAATAATATATTCGGAATGGCGGGGTGTTTCCAGAAAATGAAACGAAATCTATTTGGTTTCACTTTATACTCTCAAGATTTAAAATATCCATTTGGTTAACAACTCTCCATAATTTAGCTGTGGACCACTTGGAACTTCCCCCAAGGACCAACGGTGGTCCTTGGCCAACGGTGGTCCTTGGGGGGGGGGGGACCACCAGGACCACCAACTCACCAAAGGACCACCGGTGGTCCTTGAGGGTCTGTATTTTATCCCAATTCAAATAGGCCTATATAAAGCAAATTTGCTACGTCAGCCAAGGAGCACAGAGAGCATGCAGCCCACAGTGGAGACAGACCAACGCATGCTCGCATGAACGTCTGGATGTTTTATTTGATATACACGTCTACACACACACACGCAGGTTTAGCGCTGAGAATCAAATGGGTGGCACACATCTCACACGTGCGTTCCAGAGCAGAGCAACAAGTCAATCACGCGTACAGTTCATGGCGGCGCTGCATTTGACCGTGTCGTCTCACGCATGATGGCCACATGGCCATTAGATGTATGCGTGCGTTAACACATGCGTTCGCCACAAACGCCTAACACTACGCGACCTCGCGTTCCCCTGTGAGGCACAAAAGAGAAGGCACACAGGGACGCGTGCCGGCGACGTTTGCGCATTCTGATTCAAAAGCCATTTGAAAATTACAGGAGACGTTCATGCGTTCAGTACAACACAGATAAAATCGAATACGTGCGCGCAAGTGTAGCAACGTCCATGTGGCACGTTTTGCGCTCGATAGTGTGTGTGTGTGTGTGTGTGTGTGCGTGCGTGCGTGCGTGCGTGCGTGCGTGCGTGCGTGTGTATGTGTGTTTAAATACCAAGCTGATAGACATAGTTCAACCGTAACACACCATACCGGTGGTCTGGCAAGTTTAGCCCATTGACTGCAGCTCAATGCATATCGTCACTGTCGGGCAGAAACCTCGTATCTCCAAGATTCACATTTTTACTTTTTTTTTTCTCGCAAAGTAAAGCCCTGCTTCATCATAAGAGGCCGTCGCACAAAGGTAGTGAAAACAGCAGATCTACAAGCACACAACACCTCGCGGTGCGAGGCGTTTTGTGCTTGTAGATCGGATGTTTTCACTAGTTTAAATAATTTTTAAAATGATAAATGCAAAACGAACGGTTTTGGACATACAAGGTTTTCACCCGACAATAACTAGAAAAGCGTGCTCCACAAGGCCGGGTTGCCTAGCCCGGGCCCTTGGTTTTCTGACCATCTGACCCCCTGAACAATTGAGTTGAATACCCCCGTGTGGGAATGTACGTGCTAAGTTTCCCAGCAATAGGCATGATGCAGGGCTGGGGCGGTATGGATTTTTAGTTATTGCGGTCACTGTACTCCGACAGTATTTCGGTATGGCAGTATCTCACCGCACACACTGTAGCCTGTTGAGATTGGCAAATTTCTCCCAGGTTTTTTCATCTCACTCACGTCACTGACCTCACTCAGCAACGAAATGAACAGAAATTAAACAAAAATTTAAATAAAGCAATTCACAGGAGGCAAGCAGTGATCACCCCATGATGTGCACTGCAATGCAGTTTCAAATACACTACATTGCAGGCGTTTTTTGAGAGTGAAAAAATAAGAAGACACGTGTGACATGTGTGATCTGGGCAGCTTGCCCCAGGAAATCTGCCAATCTCAATAGGGAACAACAGAATATATATTTTTACCACTTTCAACCTTTCCGTCCATATATTTTGGTCATGTCATTCGTGAAAATGTTCAAAAGTATTGTCACACATTGATAAATACTTCACACATTGAAGTATTTAACTAAATATATTCAAGTTGGATGTTCTCACAAAGAAATTTTAATCCAACATAAGTAACCCCGATAATCGGGGTCTAGGAACTCTCCTAAATCGAGATCGGCACCGGACTCTAATCAACATTACTGCCAGGCATTTCAAAGCATAGTGCATGTTAGACAGTTACAGTCATGTTGCATTTGTACGCTCACTGAGTTAAGAGCTACAGTATAGAGCATCGCAGTGGGCGTGGTTTACTGGTGCCACTAAAAAATCTCCCGTTCATTTCCTCATAGACTTTCACAAAAATATTTTTAACAATTATGTTAAGCCTAGAACCAAGCCATCCAGGATGGCAGTGAATCATGAACATGAAACCTTTGTTTCTGAGAAAAGACATTTTTGAAAATCGCTAAACAAAGGGTATTTATTAAATGTAGTAGGCCTATATCAAATAATTAAATATTCAAATATGTTTTTTATATAGAATCAAAGGTTTTATGGTTATGATTCACTGAGATCCTGGATGGCTTGGTTCTAGGCTTAACAAAATTGTTATAAATATTTTTGTAAAAGTCTATGAGGAAAATGAACGGGGGATTTTTAGTGGCACCAGTAAACCACTTCCGCTGCGATGCTCTATTATATAGACCATGGGTCTTCAATAGGGGGTCCGGGACCCCTAGGGGGTCCTCAGAGTTACTACAGGGGGTGCTCCAAATCTTTGAGTGATAGAAACTTTTTTTCTCCTTTTTTATAATAACCACTTGAACCCTAGCGTCCAATCCATATTCTGATAACTTTAGCCAAAAATAGCGGATCTACAAGCTCACACCGCCTCACAGCGCGAGGCGTTGTGAGCTTGTAGATCGGCTATTTTCAGCAAAGAGAAAAAGAGCAGACTAAGTACGGAGTGAAAGGTCAAGTGTAATAAGTATTGACGTTTCAAGTGGTTAAATATCTGAAAACACAAATTGTCATGAATCCAAAATACACTGATGATTGTGCTGTCAAACGATGAAACTATATGGAATCTATGAACAGGTTTTGGGGGTCCCTGCTTCATCTCTCTCTCTCAACTAAGGGGTCCTTGGCCTGAAAACGTTGAAGACCACTGCTATAGAAAACATTCAGCCACAACTCCACTCCATAAGGTTCCCTATTTCCCCCATCATGAGTCAGGTCTATACCGTCTATCACAACAGAAGCCAATGGATAAAGGCTGGCATCAGCTTCAGAGGTAATTAAAAAAAAACAATCATTTTGTGTGTGTGTTTTATTATATTATATATTATCGACATACAAATCTGTTTAATGAATCAGATTGATCAAATTTGATTTGACTGTGCAGTCAACCGACCAAGCACATGCAGCACGGACAAAAAAAAAAAAAAAAAAAACGTCCAGCTCAAGAGGTGGATGTAATGTAATCTGTGGAAGAAGAATGACCTGAACTTGACTCCGTGCACAAGGAGGGAGTATCCGTTCACATCATCATCATCATCATCATCCTACAACTCTGCTACATCCCACCGTAAGGCTCCAGCTCCAGTGAGGCCCCTGTGAGCCCAGCGCACAACACTTTATGAAACCCAGATGAGTGCCGAGCTACGGGGAGGAGGCAGGGGCGTCACACCAAATTCTGGGCCCTGGGTACAAGGATTCCCTGCGGGCCCCCCATGAACGTTCTTCATAGGGGGAACTCGGAGCGCATTATTACGCGCCCCCAAAATGATACGCGCAAAATCGTGAACATTTGTGCAAGTCTTCGAATATTTTTGACGTGTTGAAGTGTCTTCTAAATCCTTCTAAGGTTTTTTGAAAAAAAACTATGTTTCTATGTCAGTGGTGCTCAAATGACGGACCACCAAAATGTTATGTATTTGGCCACCGTACAACCATCTCAAAATATTTAGGTCCAGGGAGTGCAGGGACCCCCCAGAAGCTAAATTTGAGTTACAAAATTGTTCGCTTAAAAAATACATATATTCAAAGATTTGCACACATTTTCACGACTTTTCAAAAATAGCAGATCTACAAGCTCACAGCGCGGCACTCAGTGCCGCGCTGTGAGCTTGTATATCTGCTATTTTTCAATAGCTAGAATATAAAATAATGAAGGCCCCTCCACCTTGGGCCCTGGTAACTCAGTCCCACTCCTCCCCCCACCTTGTGACACCTCTGGGAGGAGGATCAGGGTCGCGGTGCTAAACCGGAGAAACCCGACACCCCACAATCTGTTAGATTCTGTCCCGTTGTTGCTGTTCTGATCTCTTATGTTCCCATTTCTGTGCCTTAAACTCGTGTTCTGTTATGTTCTGTTCTGTTTTCCGGTCTGCTGTGGGTGAGCGGAGGCTGAAGACAGCGACAGTAAGGGAAGGTAGAGGTTTGGAGAGAATCGGTCAGCCTGTCGTGTCTGCAACGTGAATTGGTGTGAACACAGTGCACATGTACCGTTGTTTCCTGTTGAGATTGGCACATTTCACCCAGGTTTTTTCATCTCGCTCACGTCACTTTGTCTGCTGACCTCACTCAGCAACGAAATAAAAAGAAAATAAACTTATCTAAAACAATTCACAGAAGGCAAGCAGTGATCATCCCATGATGTGCACTGCAATGTAGTTTGAAATGCACTAAATTGCAGGCGCTTTTTTGAGAGTAAAAAACTAAAAAAAAAAAAAGTGCCAATCTCAACAGGCACCAACGGTATGTTCTGGGCTGTTCCTGTGAGCGTGGCACACGAGAGTGAACAGTCTGAGTCTGTTTCCTCTCCTTAAAAAATCACACCCAGTGTGAAGTGAACGGTGCCTTGGATTATAGTCGGGGGATATCTTAAAAAGTCCTGGAATAAATTCCTTACCAAAACATTTCTTCACCAATGTGTTTTAAAGGTGTCTAGTAACACATCTCACAAAGACTGAAATTCAGTTTCCCTAGGAAAATCTTTGAAAGCTAGGGTAATTCTGGGTCTCATTCACTCACTATACACTATACTAAAGGGGAAAAAATCACTCCCAAAAAATATGCTTTAAGTGGGATGTGAGGGGTCTAACTAGGTGTTTTTAATTATTCTGAATCCATTGCAAGCATTTGTTTTGCACAAAAAAACATTCATTGGTATGGGGGTCCATTTCTAGCCCAAGGAATGTTTTTGGTGCAAAACAAATGCTTGCAATGGATTCAGAATAATTAAAAACACCTAGTTAGACCCCTCACATCCCACTTAAAGCATATTTTTTGGGAGTGATTTTTTTCCCCCTATAGTATAGTGTATAGTGAGTGAATGAGACCCATAATTACCCTAGCTGTCAAAGATTTTCCTAGGGAAACTGAATTTCAGTCTTTGTGAGATGTGTTACAAGTCACCTTTACAAACACATTGGTGAAGATTTTTTTTGGTAAGGAATTTATTCCAGGATTTGACACTATTTCTAAAGATATCCCCCGACTATTAGTTCATTTGCTTTTGTGTTGTCCATAAATTTCAAGGCTGCTCACCAGCGCCACTTTATCACCCAGCGGTATTGCAGCTATTGAGGCCCTCCTCATACGTACAGACATACACAGTACTCATACGGACAGACATACCTACACACTCGGTCAAAATGGCGGAGCGGCTGGCACCACTCAAAAACAAGTCTTTATGTTAAAGTGCCGCTGAAACGCCCTCTACGGGGAGCGGCGCGGAAAAAGGTGGCAAGCTCCCCGCTTTTAGAGCCCCGCTGCCCGGCGAGAGGCAGCATCCCCTCTCGGTGAATTTTAGCGCTTCCGCCACTTCAACAAATAAACATAAACAAACATATTCTCATGAACAATGGGAATGTAACAACCAGATTTGTGTGGAAATATCATTTTTATATGCACAGATTTATATACATTTTCGTGTCTTTAGCTTTAGTGCAAGCCTAGTAGCCCTGTGCGAGCAGAGGAAGTTGCTTCCTGTGGGCTGTGAGTGCGACCCTGCGGGCGATGGGAAGAGAATGTACATTATAGGCACAGTACATCAGGCCTATAACTCTATGGTGCAGTACGGGCGCGCCGTGACGTCATCAACAATTTTAGCCAAAAATTGCCAAAGATTTACCTTGTTTTCTAACCCTAACCTCTATGGAAGTGTTGCCACTCCGACAACAAGAAGTCAATGTCGGAATGGAGAGCACCCCCCGTTTTTTCGTGAAGTGTTTTTCCTAAGGTTATGTGCTTAGGTCAGCTCTGATTGCTGAACTTGTTATATCAGCTGACTACTAATGCTGTTTTAAATGGTTTTACGTCGTATCCAGACCATGAATGCCGTTTTACGGTAAAAGAAATGCAAATGCCCCCGTTCTATTCCATGCCATATGAAGGCAGCATTCAATAGAATTGCCTTGCCCTCACTGTGTAAAAATCCATGCCATTTTGCCACATCTCCACTATTGCCTTTTTTATGTAAGCCATTTACCATGAGAGGGAGTGGGTTGTTGGCTGATTTACCACTGTTTCAGGGTTGTGGCACGAGGCAAAGCCGAGTGACAAACAACCCTGAAACAGTGGTAAATCAGCCAACAACCCATGACCCTCGAATGGTAAATTGCTTTTCTACCACTTCTACCATATAAATGAAAGAAAACACAGTTGTAACTGGGAAGGTTATTTAGTTACTTACAATCATTGCAACACAACAGTGGGCAGGGTCCATGAGCCAACTCAAGGTTGTTGACTGATTTACCACTGTTTTAAGCCAATCAGAATCCAGTATCTGAACATGTGACCACAAAAAGTGGTAGAAGCTTAAGTTTAGTGTGATATCAAGTACCGAAAATGGCAGACCTCCAAGCTCACAACGCGTTACAGCTCGACGCGTTGTGAGCTTGGAGGTCTGCTATTTTCTATATTTTCACCAAAAGGCCCTTTTAGAGATTTCAGCCCTTGCCTCTCTAACATTCGTCCACACATCCCAGCCGACCAGTCACTGGACAGACGCTATATAACAACCACATCACCACGTCTTCCTATCGCACTGTGAGCTTTATTGTGTTTGGCGGGTGATGATGACGCCATGCATGCCTGATTTCCATGAGACATGGACTGTGGAAGGAATGGAGGGTGAGGGCGGGGCGGCCAGGGGTGTAATACTATTGAAAAATAGCAGATATACAAGCTCACATTGCTGCGAGCTTGTAGATCTGCTATTTTTTTTTTAAATCGTGAAAACGGGAATACACACGCACCCGCGTGCACGCACGCACGCACGCACGCACGCACACGCACACGCACACGCACACGCACACACACACACACACACACACACACACACACACACACACACACAGCAGCACTGTTGCATACATGGAGAACACATTAGGCCCCCGAAACATTTCCAAGACAAAGCTAATGCGACTCTAAAATACTGCAACCTCCTGAGCGACACGTAATCCCTATAATATACTTTGTCGCACGTCAAACGTCGACACATTTTGAGCTTGTAGATCTGCTATGTTTTTTAGCATTACTAACCGCTCTTACATCTGTCTTTGTCAGTATGGACGTATGTCCCGCCTTATCCCACATTGGCCACGCTTTGTGGGACTCTTAAAGATGGGGTGCTGTGATTTTTTCTCCCCCCTACAACATAATCATCAGGCATTATGATTATACTTACAGAAAGTGTTAAAATTATGTTTTTATGTGGCCACACCCACCTGCTCATTAAGTATGCCTGGTTGTCAGGTGGGTGGTGACCCAGCTGAAGTTAGCCACACCCACAGCTGCAGTTGAATGGTAAAAAGGGGAGGGGTGATATTATGTTGTCATTATATCGGTGTATTTCAACTGGGCCTTTTGACTCAGAGGGTTTCAGCTTTCAGGAAGTAACCAAAAATACCCAGGGAAGACATACAGTATTTCCATATTATAACCACACCTATTAGAGTAATGCAACTCCATAGACACATACAAAACAAAAAAAGTACAAAACTATGGCACCACCTCTTTAATGAAATTACCTCATAAATGGCACCGCTCACTTCACACTGGGTGTGATTTTTTAGGGTAGCGTTCACATGCTGCTTAACTCTGAGAGAGTACAAAGTTGGAAGTCGTGATGAGGGTCCATTTCTTCGGGGAAATCTCGCTATTTCAACAACGCACCAACATTTCGACAATGGAGTATCGGCAGGTTAGCTACTCACACCTCGGAGGTTAAAGGACAACTTTGTTTTTTTACAACAAGGGTTCATATTTTAGATAGTCATTAGAGAAAAGAAAAGATGAGTGTTAAAATGTTTTCATTTACTTCTTTCTATAATTTTAGTGATTTTAACGATTTTGATTTTCATGCATGCCCACAGGTTGGGGGCATGCATGAAACAAGTGGCTAAATATGTCTTTTTAGACACAATAAGCCCATTCCCAAGATGCACCGCAATCTTTCATGGGCAGATGTGACTTATGGGGGCTGGTGTAAATAGTAACAAAGAAATTGATGGCTTATTGTGTCTAAAAAGACACTTGTACGCATGCCCCCACCCACTGAAATCAAAATACTAAAATCGCCAAAACGATAGAAAGCAGTAAATGAAAACAGTTTAACACTCATCTTTTCTTTTCTCTTAATTACAATCTAAAATATGAACCCATGTTGTAAAAAAATACAAAGTTGTCCTTTAGGTTTTGCTTGCCGAAAAGATGACTGATGGCTGCACGCATGGGTTGGGTCTGCGATTATCCATCCCATACACATCTGTTAGTGATTGCAGACACGCGAATCCTCCCGGGCCTGTGCATTACATTTGGGCGTGGAACGTGAGATAACTCAACGCGCAGTCACACAACAGGACCATATGGGACTTCACATAACATCGTCCAGAGGACCTATAGGAGGTCTGAGGCCTGAGAGGAGCCCCCCACCCCCTAACCAGGGCTGTCGCACCAAATGTCTGGGCCCTGGGTACAAGGATTCACTCACATTTTGTGCTTTAACTATTGAAAAATAGCAGATATACAAGCTCACAGCGCGGCACCGAGTGCCGCGCTGCGAGCTTGTAGATCTGCTATTTTTGAAAAATCGTGAAAAGTCTTTGAATATTTCAAATCCTTCTAAGGTTTTTTGAAAAACCTATGTCAGGGGTGCTCAATGGTTTTCATGTGAAGGACCCCCAAAATGATATGTATTTGGCCACGGACCCCCATCTCAAAATATTCAGTTCCAGGCACCCCATCCATCCATCCATCTTCAACCGCTTATCTGGAATCGGGTCGCGGGGTAACAGTTCCAACTGAGACCTCCAGATTTCCTTATCCTGAGCAACTTCCTCCACTCCCTCAGGGAGTATACAGAGGTGTTCCCAAGCCAGTTTGGAGATATAATCCCTCCATCTGGTCTTTGGTCTGCCACGGGGTCTCCTCCCAGTGGGACGCGCATCGAGGACCTTCCTAGGAAGGCGCTCGGGAGGCATCCGTACTAGATGCCCGGACCACCTAAGCTGACTCCTTTCCAAGTGTAGGAGCAGCGGATCTACTCCAAGTCTCTCTCGGGTGACTGAACTTCTCACCCTATCTCTAAGGGAGATACCAGCCACCCGTCTGAGGAAACCCATTTCGGCCGCTTGCACCCGCGACCTTATACTTTCGGTCATGACCCAAACTTCATGACCATAGGTGAGAGTAGGAACGAAGATTGCTCGGTAGACAGAGAGCTTTGCCTTCCGGCTCAACTCTTTTTTCTTCACCACAGTGCGATTTAGCGACTGCAAAACCGCTTTCCCTTTCTCTCATTCGTGTTCACTTAAAAAATACACATATTCAAAGATTTGCACACATTTTCATGACTTTAAAAAAATTGCAGAAAAGAATAGCAGATCTACAAGCTCGCAGCGCGGCACTCCGCGCTGTGAGCCTGTATATCTGCTATTTTCTCAATAGCTAAAGTATAAAATAATAAAGGCCCCCTCCATCTTGGGCCCTAGTAACTCAGTCCCACTCCCACCCCTGCCCCCAACCTCTGGAAGGGAGGGGGGGGGGGAGTCATGCAGCCCAGATACAATCAGCTGTTGGCCTCCTTATCAGAGGTGTTCCATCTTAGGCGTTGCTGAAGGAGGATCACAGAGGAAGGTCCAGTTTTGATCGGTATGGGAGGGAGGATGATGTTATGTTGTGTGTCACGAGGCGGTGGCCACACAGGCGGCCGGCGTGAGGTCCTCCTGTCTGAGACCAGAGGAGGGGAGGGGGAACACCTCTGGCCTGGGATCTTGATTATTAATACAAATCAATCACTTCAGCCCTTAACACATGGGAAGCCAAGGTTTCTAACATTTCTAGCTGTTGCTGGTGCCGCCGTTCACTTACGCTTTATTTAGAAGAGCCTCGGAAGCTTTGTGCGTGTGCAAGTGAGTGTCCGCTGACGATTGAGGAAGATAATCCATTTGTTTACAAACGCTCGCGAAACTAAAATCCAAACCGGGGCCGACCATCGCGGTAAAGTGTCGCCGTGAAAACAATCAGATCTCTGCTTCCCTGGCGTTCTTTGCACCTTATTCATAGATAAAGCCCTTTTTATGTTTCAGCATAGAATGGAAGTGTATGCAGCCTAGACGATCCATTTAGCTTCTGTTTGCGTCATGTTATGACATATGCACCAGCGTCTCTCACAGGGTACACAGGACGGATGCAGCTGCACGTAACCAAGTTAAACCTTTATATCGTTTGAGAGACGAGACAACTTAGTTTTGGCACAGCGTCCTCTAGTGGCCGTATCTCGTTACTGAACGAGTTTGGCCCCCAAGTTGTTAAAGGACAACGTTGTTTTTTTACAACAAGGGTTCATATTTTAGATAGTCATTAGAGAAAAGAAAAGATGTTTTCATTTACTGCTTTCTATCGTTTAGTTTAGTATTTTGATTTCAGTGGGTGGGGGCATGCGTACAAGTGGCTAAATATGTCTTTTTAGACACAATAAGCTGACAATTTCATTGTTACAATTTACACCAGCCCCCATAAGTCACATCTGACTATGACAGATTGCGGTGCATCTTGGGAATGGGCTTATTGTGTCTACAAAATACATATTTAGCCAATTGCATGCAAATCAAAGTGGTTAAAATCAGTAAAACGATAGAAAGAAGTAAATGAAAACATTTTAACACTCTTCTTTTCACGAATGACTATCTAAAATATGAACCCTTGTTGTAAAAAAAAAAAGTTGTCCTTTAAACACTTAGGCCAGCGGTTCTCAAACTATGGGTCCCGACCCAAAGTGGTCACACACACACACACACACACACACACACACACACACACACACACACACACACACACACACACACACACACACACACACACACACACACACACACACACAGCTGTACCCTCGCGGAGTTACATTTAGACCGCAATGTACCATTAGGCCTACCGTTGACAGATAAGCACTCTGCGATGCAGAAAAACGTCACGTTGGGTCAAGACCTTCTGTAGTATAGCAACATATTTTGTCTAAATGCTTCAGTTCGGAGAGCCACCTACATATCTTACATCTTTATCTTATATATAGAATAGAAGAAGGGGTCCATGGAGTGCCAAATGGCCCATTTTTCCTACTCACAGCAAAACAGTAATCCTCAAACACACACACACACGCGCGCGCGCGCATGCACGTGCACGCAGGCACACACACACACACACACACACACACACACACGCAGGCACACACACACACACACACACACACACACACACACACACACACACACACACACACACACACACACACACACACACACACACACACACACAGTAGATGGTGCAGCCACGGTAGCCTAGCAAAGCTAAACAATCCACCCATGTTAAAACAATGTGGGGATATATACTGCAGTTAGTTAGCTGCATTAGTATATAGTCTGGCCAAGCCAGGCTACAGCCACCAAAACATATTAGGGACATGTGGGCACTTGGAGAGGTGGGCACCTGGACAACTGGGTACTAGGGAAAACATAGTCTCTCCCCATGCCTTTCGGCTGGTGGAGACAATTATCTATCTATAAATGCGACAAATCTCTGTGAGTATGTATCTCGAGAACCGTTCGTCCCACCGGCTTCAAGATTCGGCACGCGCGTTCCCTGCCGCGGCGCGGAGTGCAGTGCCGGGCCTCGACCCGACCCGACGCGCGGTTTTCCGAAACCGCCTCAAAACGTTCGGAATCTCCTTATGCGGAGCTGACTGTTGACATCAGGCTGTTCCGGAGGAAATCGGCACAAGCGCTGACTCATTGTGACATCACTTCATAAAAGGCTCTGACATCACGTACGCCACGAGTCAACAAAAAATGCCATGGTTACATATTGAATGTCATCAGTATGACGTGTTCTGATGTTCATATATGGGCTAAGGGACACAGACAAACAGATACAGAGATCTCCATATATGGGCATAAAATGGATGCAGACAGACAGATACAGATATCTCCATATATGAGCATAAACGGAGACAGGCAAACAGATGGTCAATACGGGTCCTAGAGAGATCTCCATATATGGGCATAAAATGGATGCTTAGAGACAGATAACTCCATGGGCATAAATGTACACACTCCATATATGGGCATAAATGGACATAGGCAAACAGATGGTCAAAACTGGTCCTACAGAGATCTCCATGTATGGGCATGAAATGGACGTAGACAGACAGATATCTCCATATATGGGCATAAATGGACACACGCAAACAGATGGTCTTATGACAACAGGTATAATGGGGTTTGCATTAAAGGGGGAACCGGCACTGTGTCTGTAAGACAGTTGGAGGCACAGACAGATACAGAGATCTCCATAATGGTAATAAAGGGACACAGACAAACAGATACAGAGATCTCCATATATGGGCATAAAATGGATGCAGACAGACAGATACAGATATCTCCATATATGAGCATAAATGGAGGCAAACAGATGGTCAATACGGGTCCTAGAGAGATCTCCATATATGGGCATAAAATGGATGCTTAGAGACAGATAACTCCACATATGGGCATAAATGGACACACTCCATATATGGGCATAAATGGACATAGGCAAACAGATGGTCAAAACGGGTCCTACAGAGATCTCCATATATGGGCATAAAATGGACGTAGACAGACAGATATCTCCATATATGGGCATAAATGGACACACGCAAACAGATGGTCAAAACAGATCGTATGACAACAGGTATAATGGGGTTTGCATGGGGCATTCATTCTCTAATTACATTTTTCCCGAGTTGGCTCGGCCGCCCGAGCTTCTAGTAGGCCTACAGGAGAACGGCATTCATTAGCTCTGGTCCAAAGGGTTGGAAGTTGAGAACTCCTTCTAACGCTATGGACCAGAGCTAGGCTTCAATGCCAAGTTTGGTACGAGAAGAAGAAAAAAAGAAAGTCTGGAGCCTCCGCTGTAGCCTATAGGAAGCAGTCATGGTGGAAAAAGTACTAAATGCATTTAGTGCCGCTGACACGCCCCACTACGGGGAGCGGCGCGGAAAAAGGTGGCAAGCCCCCCGCTTTTAGAGCCCCGCTGCCCGGCGAGAGGCAGCATCCCCTCTCTGTGATTTTTTGCGATTCGGCCATTTCAACAAATAAACATAAACAAACATATTCTCATGAACAATGGGAATGCAACAACCTGATTTGTGTGGAAATATATTTTTTATATGCACAGATTTATATACATTGTTGTGTTTTTAGCTTTAGTGCTCGCCTAGTAGCCCTGTGCGAGCAGAGGAAGTTGCTTCCTGTGGGCTGTGCCTGCGACACTGCGGGCGATGGGAAGAGAATGTACATGTAGGTACAGTACATTAGGCCTATAAATCTATGGTACAGTACGGGCATGCCGTGACATCATCAACAATTTTAGCCAAAAATTGCCAAAGATTTACGTTGTTTTTTCATGACATGCCCACTTTAAGTAAAAGTATCAATACGGCAAAGCATAAATGTCCAATAATATTTGTCTCACTTGACTGGAAAACAGCGCAACCTACTGCTGATTTTTCATGAATCCCATTTTATCAGTGGATGGAAACAGACTAAATTCGCTTTGTCTTTTTTTCAAATTTCTGCTTCCTATTTTTGAAAAAGCTTTATGGAAACGCAGCTTATGTCAAAATCAACACTAGAAGGCAGTCAGGGAGACAGGAGAGTTCATGTGAGACGTACACAGAGATAGAGATGGATGATAGACTGTGAAACATGGTATGTGGGTGTGAAAGCTGATGTCCACCAAACCAATGCAGGGAGAGAGAAAGAGAGAGAGAGAATACAAACAATTTTTCTTGTCTTCCAGGCAGGAATGCGATCTTTAGCCTCTTTTTATTTTGCCTCTCTGGTGTTTTTTTGGTGGTTTTTGACCTCAGCTAAGACCCACTGGTGTATCCAAAACATTGTCCTCAAGTTTAATAAAGTCATTTGATGTTGTGAGTTTGAGACAGAGTCAGTGGGGAGTCTCTGCTCCTTGGTCTCGGAGCGCTGACTCCGGGCATCACTTTCTCAACATTAACGCATGGAAATGAACTTCTTCCCAGCAAGCCACTGTCCTGCTTTCTTACAATGGGAAATATAAAAGCACACAACGCCTCGCACCGCGAGGCGTTGTGTGCTTGTAGGCTGTTTTCACTACTTTTGTGCGACAGCCTTGTATGATGAAGCAGGGCTTTACTTGGTGAAAAAAGATACACATTTGAAACTTGAAGATACAAGGTTTCTGCCCGACAGTGACGATATGCCGAAGCCAGCGGTTATCCCCATCATTGGCTGTGACGCACGGCGTATGTGGAGAGGGCTGCAGGCGATTACGGATTACAAACCGAAGCCGGCTGTTATTAACACCTCGGACTCTCTACCGGACGAATTGAATAACTTTTTCGCCCGCTTTGAATCTCACAACACGGACCCAGTTACACCGGTGCGGGGTACACCCGGTGCGGTGGAGCTGCAGGTGACACAACGAGATGTGAGTAAAACTTTTAAAAGCGTTGGGACTCATAAGGCGGCCGGTCCTGATGGGATTGCCTCACGTGTCCTTAAGTTGTGTTTTGACCAGCTTTCGGGAGTCTTTACCGACATTTTCAATATGTCCCTGTCATTGTGTGTGGTACCGTTGTGTTTCAAGGAAACCATAATTGTACCCATAGCAAAGAAAAAACCTGTCACCTGTCTTAATGATTATCGCCCTGTGGCTTTGACCTCTGTTCTTATGAAGTGCCTGGAAAAAATGGTTATATCACATATAACGCACATTATCCCTGCCAATACTGATCCATTACAGTTTGCATACTGTGCTAATAGATCAGTCGATGATGCTATTTCTCTCGCACTACACATTGCCTTGAAACATCTGGAGAATAAGAACTCTTATGTCAGACTACTCTTCATAGATTATAGCTCTGCCTTTAACACGATTGTACCATCTAAGCTTGTGTTGAAACTCAGGGGTCTTGGTCTGGGCAGTAGTATCTGCAACTGGCTGTTTGACTTTTTGACAGGCAGGCCACAATCTGTACGAATAGGGAACAAGCATTCATCTAAGATATTGACCAGGACTGGAGCGCCCCAGGGCTGTTGCCTCAGTCCCTTGTTGTATAGTCTGTTCACCTATGACTGTGTTGCCAGGTGTGGCAATAATTCTATTCTCAAATTTGCAGATGACACCACGGTTATAGGACTAATATCCAACGATGATGAGAGGGCCTATAGGAGGGAAATTGAAGAGCTAACCCTATGGTGCCAGAATAACAATCTCTCTCTAAATGTTAGTAAAACAAAAGAGATCATCGTTGACTTTAGGAAATCTGAAGTCAATCACAGTCCCGTAACCATAAATGGTTCACCTGTAGACATAGTGGACAGTTTCAAATTCCTGGGTGTTCACATAACAAACTCACTCACATGGTCTCAAAACAGCGAAGGTATCCTTAAGAAAGCGCAGCAGCGATTGTACTTTCTGCGGCGCCTCAGGAGATTTGGCCTAAGCACCAAGGCTCTTGTTAATTTCTATCGCTGTACCATAGAAAGTGTATTGACAGGATGCATAACAGTGTGGTTTGGTAACGTGACTGCTCAAGACAGTAAACAGTTACAGAGAATTGTGAAGAGAGCTGCCAAAATCATTGGCACAGAATTACCACAGCTACACACAATCTATAACACACGCTGTAAGAAAAAGACAGAGAACATCTTAAAGGACAGCTGTCATCCCGCCCATTCCCTGTTCTATCTCCTCCCATCAAAAAAACGTTACCAGAGCATCAAATCTCACACCACCCGTTTCAGTAATAGTTTTTATGCTCAAGCAATCAGGTTGCTTAACGAAGAGATGGAAGCGAGACGTAGGTAGTCTTGTGCAATATACGCAGTTTTTAAACTGTACACTGTCACACTGTATGGTTGTTTTGTTGTTTTTTGGGCTGTCCTGGGTGACCTGTTGTTGTCGTATTGTTTTGTGTGCAATAAGGCTGAGAGTGCTCTTGGCACAAGCATTTCATTGTTTGTCTGTACTTGTATGGATACGCATTTGACTAATAAACCGAACCTGAACCTGAACCTGAACCTGAACCATAACTGACCTGTTACAATCTCCGTCTTAAGTGATCCCACTTTGGGACCCTGGCCAAGAATTCAAGAAAAGCCAGACCATCTAAACTTCACCTTAACCACTTATTAAACCCCATGCACTTAACAGTTGACTGCATGGTGTCCCCCAAGGACTCCAGGTCTGCTCTTTTTCCCCCACTCAACTCCAAATCTCTTTGCATTCACTTCCATGTTATCGTCTAATCAGGCTTTTATGAACACCCTGAACAGTTTTTAATTTGCTTGATTCAATATTTAGATATTTGATGTAAATGTTATCAGGCCCTCCAGGCCCAGGGCCTCTCCCCATACACACCCATTGCAACGTCAAACTCCATTTTAACCATGATAGATTCATTAAAAACACCCATTTTTTTCTGGTGACTCATACTACCCTCCTAATACGTGAGCAGGCCGTGTTTTTTCAATAACCTTTTTTATTTATTTTTAATCATTCGTTGGGAAAATGGAAAAAAAATTAATACAATAAAAGAAATATTAAAAAGAAATGAAAAAAGTTATTGAAAAAATACGGCCTGCTCACGTATTAGGAGGGTATTAGGAGCCACCAGAAAAAATAATGGGTGTTTTTAATTAATCTATCATGGTTAAAATGGAGTTTGAAGTTACAATGGATGTGTATGGGGAGAGGCCCTGGAGGAGGAGGACTGATATAACATTTACATCAAATATCTAAATATTGAATCAAGCAAATTAAAAACGGTTCAGAGTGTTCATAAAAGCCTGATTAGACGATAAAATGACGATGTCTTTGCGAGCCCAGGCCTGAGTTTCCTGAGCTATTAATCAATTAGATTTGATTAAAAACAATCCAAAATAGGATCGGCACTCCGGGGTTAGAGCTAGTGCTTCCGTTCTGGGCCCGGAAGCGGGACCACTACACGTTGCTCGTGTACTTGCGAGGGGACGGGGAAAGACTTTGTGTTTGCTATTAGTTTCCACAAAGTGCCTCTGTAATGAATGCCAAGATAGGATAAAAATCAATCTGTCTTGCCCTATGAGCCATTCTATCTTTACTTTAAGTCTCTCTCTCTCTCTCTCTCTCTCTCTCTCTCTCTCTCTCTCTCTCTCTCTGGGTGATAGGAGCTTTGTAGTCTTGTGTGGTCAGACTGTTGCCTCACAACAATGTTCAAATGCTTCCGGTCAAACAGTCATCATGGAGCAATGGAAGCTCTGATCACACATAAAATATAAAGTGGATGTGAAGCCTGCTCCCCACTTCCGTTTAATCTTTACAGTCACACGGTTGCTAACGTACACTAACAGACCAGCAACAACAGACTGTTGCCACAGCAACGTACACAAAGGTTTGTGTACACATGTGGTGTGATGTCATACTGATGCGGAGATATGAGCAGGGCAAAGGTGTGACGTGTGACGTGTGACGTGTGACCGACCGACCGACCGACCGACCGACCGACGGACGGCCGGTGGAGGTTTTGATACTAAACTGCGACCTACGGTCGCAACTAAACTGCGACCTACGGTCGCAATGAAAACCTGCAGCTCATGTTCGTCAGTCAGTCCCTCCTCATGTCACGCTCTATATATGGCCAAGACATAATTCATTTGCAAGTGTGACTCGTATCACGGCAACCACACTTGCAAATGAATTCTGTCCTTGTCCCTTTTATGCCCGTACATGGAGATCCCTGATGTCATCAATATTAAGCCCATATCTGGGAACGCCCATTTATGGACATAATGTGTCAGTCTCTGATGTTTCAGCTTTTCGCCCTTAACCCTGCAAGGCCCGAATTAATTTCTACTGGCCAAATTTTTTTTTTTTAAATCGCACTTGTGCGAAGTGAGCGGTGCAAACTAATTCCTGCAAGGGCGCCTGCGCGAATCAGTGTTGATAGGCATGCATGGCAATATTCTTTTTGTTGTGTATGATGTCATTCTAGATGTCTGCTCAGACTATATAAGGTTTTCGTGTGTCCTGACCTTTACACAGGCTAAAATTGAACAAAACCCAGGATTTGAAACAGCAACCATAGTCTGCGAGGGTAATGTAGCGTGGTCGCTGTCTTGAATCCTGGGTGGTGGTCGATTTGTGCCAGAAAGGTCCAGGATATGTGGTTGGTCAGACTTTCCCCTCTAACTTTGACTGACGGCCAACGCGAAGAAGTGCTGGGTTGCCTCTTGGAAACAGATTATGTCGGTTACACCATCAGGAGTATATTATGCGCAACATACCAGCCAGGTATGTGGAAGCATCCAGTAATGTAGACATCCCTTTTGAACATGTTATGTCACTGCAAAGGGTGGAGACCAAGTCTGGTGAGGAGGATGAGGAGTTCCTCTTCAAAGATCGGACCAAGCTGTATCACTGGGACCGGGACAATCAGTGGACAATCAGTGGGAGGAGCGTGGAGTGGGCAAAATCAGAATTCTCTTTTTCTACCACATCCTGATGAGGCGTGAGCAGGTGCTGAAGGTGTGTGCCAACCACACCATCTCCCAGGCCATGGAGCTCAAACCCATGAGATCTTCAGCCAAAACCTTGGTCTGGACCGCCAAAGACAACTCAGAGGGCGAGGGCCAAGTAGAACAGCTGTCAACTATGTTCAAGACCACTGACTTGACTGAATCTTTCAAGAAGACCTTCTGTAAGTGCCCGAAGAGCATGGACCAGCAGGCTCCGGAAACACAGACCCTGGGCAAGAATACAAAAGAACCACAGACCCTTGTCAAGGAGATTCCAGAACCACAGACCTTGAGTCAGGATGTTCTAGAAAAAAGATCCTTCTTCAAGATGGTGCAGAACGACAGAGGCCAGAAGATGAATATTTTAGTTTGTCAAGATCTGTTCGTCAACAAATTCAATGGCCTAAAGGGTGAACCAATCAGGTGCCTCCGTGTCTATGACATCACTTTTTTATAAAGTATTTTCTGCGGCCTAAACGCGTTCTAAATCAGAGTGAACCAATCAGGTGCCTCTGTGCCTATGAAATCATGGACAAATGAACAGAAACAGAAGTGTTTCATTGGTCTAGTTAACTCATGTTATCATCATTAGTGACAGCATCATTTTTTTTTCAAAAGCTGTTTATTTGTATTTTAAACTTGTATTAGTTGGCTATCATTTATAACCTGTAAGATTTTCCACAGTCTGTCTAAAAGTGTGGTTATTTTATCGCTTATCAATGATATGCATCTAATACAATTTTGAAATTCAAAGTCAATGGCCTAAAGTGTGAACCAATTGGGTGCCTCCGTGTCTGTGACATAATATTTTCTGCGGCCTAAACGTGTTCTAAATCAGGGTGAACCAATCGGGTGCCTCTGTGACTATGACATCATGGACAAATCAACAGAATCGAAGTGTTTCATTGGTCTAGTTAATTCATGTTATCTTCATTAGTGACATCATCATTTTTTTCAAAAGCTGTTTATTTGTATTTTAAACTTGTATTAGTTGCCTATCATTTATAACCTGTAAGATTTTCCACAGTCTGTCTAAAAGTGTGGTTATTTTATCTCTTATAAGTGATATTCATCTAATACAATTTTGAAATTCAAGGTTAGCACCGCTCAATAATTTTTTATGACGTATTTTACGCGGCCTAAACGCGTTCTAAATCAGGATGAACCAATCGGGTGCCTCTGTGGCTATGACATCATGGACAGATCAACAGAATCGAAGTGTTTCATTGGTCTAGCGAACTCATGTCATCATCATTTGTGACATCATAGTTTTGGTAAAAAAGCGGTCTATAGGAGCGGTTAGCACCGCTCAAAAAATCAGATGGTGTTGTAGGAGTCCTAATCACAGGAAAATGTAATTTAAAAAAATGAATAATGTTTTTGTAAGGTTTTATAGCCATAAATCATAAATCATGCTCTAATTTGCATTTTGGGGATATTTTTCACAATATTACCATATGCACGTGTTCTAGACATTCTAATGATCATGAAAAAAAATATTACAGGCATTTTACTTATGTTTTTGTGAGGAATAGCTTCAGTTTTTTAATCGTGAGATGTTGTTCGTCCAGACGCTGGAATTTCAAATTCTCTGGGAGGTGTGGGTCTCTGTGGGGGGTATTTATATGCAAATATCGTGGCCAATGGCATTGTAATACTAAACAATAGGATTTAATGGTGATGTTAATGTGAAAAAAGAACAGGAAAACTAATTATAACATTTTTTTTAAAATGATTTAAAAAACGTTGCCAAAAAGCAACGCTGGGCCTTGCAGGACAGGGTTAAAGGAATATTTCACTTTAAAAGAAAACAACTTTTGGTCATTTTATCGTCTAATCAGGCTTTTATGAACACCCTGAACAGATTTAAATTTGCTTGATTCAATATTTAGATATTTGAAGTAAATGTTATCAGGCCCTCCTCCTGCAGGATGCCTCCCCATACACACCCATTGTAACTTCAAACTCCATTTTAACCATGATAGATTCATTAAAAACACCCATTATTTTTTCTGGTGACTCATACTACCCTCCTAATACGTGAGCAGGCCGTGTTTTTTTTTATAACCTTTTTCATTTTATTTGTAATAATTATTTGGGAAAATGAAAACAATTAATACAATAAAACATTATTAAAAATAAATGAAAAACATGGCCTGCTCACATATTAGGAGGGTAGTATGAGTCACCAGAAAAAAATAACAGGTGTTTTTGATGAATCTATCATGGTTAAAATGGAGTTTGAAGTTAAAATGGGTGTGTATGGGGAGGCGTCCTGCAGGAGCAAGGCCTGGTAACATTTACATCAAATATCTAAATACTGAATCAAGCCAATTAAAATCTGTTCTTTGTGTGCCTGATTAGACGATAAAATGTCCAAAGGTTTTTTTTAATGTGAAATATCCCTTTAAGGCATCTAATACTGGTATAAATGAATATCATCTAAGCATATATAGCTTGCAACTTAGCAGAAATACTGTAGAAATAAAAATCGTGAACGGCAATGTCAGCTTCCGTTAGGTGTAGTTCCAGCCTCTAGCTTTCAGAGATTGTGGAATAGTTGTCTGGCCTAGCAAGACTAATAGGAGCTGTGTCTCTCTCTGTCTCTCTGGGTGATGGGAGCCTTGAGTCCTGTTCAGTGTTGTGTATCGTTACATTTTTAAGTAACTCGTTAGGTTACTTTAGTTACTGACTTGAAAAACGAATCCGTTACGTTACTCTGCTACCCAATGACAATTGTAACTTAACAAGCTACTTTTCCAATTACCGACCATTAAAACCCACTACGAGAAAGTTTGGTAAACATAAAAAAGAGTGCAGCCTAAGCATTGTTGTGGCTGTCAGCTGTGTGCGTGGCTGTCTGCGTGCAGCTTTAACATGGATAATGTAATGACGTTGATCTATCCTTTATTGCTGTCACCAAGTAAATCCAAAAATAGTGTGAATCCTTCTACAGCCTATACTCAAGCACTGCCATGTCGTGCGCGACTGTAAATTAAAGTAAACAAGACGCGCACAAAGTTCTCCTTGACTCGCTAATAGTCAGATGACCGCAAGTAACCCCAAGTTACACCAAATTTCGTAACCGGTCGTAAACTGTAGAATGACTACGCAACCACCACAGGCTGGCAACACATTTCTGGTCGGTCACATTTGTCCGTGTAAAAATACGGGCCATGCTGCGTGCATGCATGCCTCTTCAGGCTCCTCCTCTGACAGAGAGGGAAGAGCTAATTTGGAAACAGCGCAAATGTGTTAGATGGATTTATTTTTCCTTTGTGGCAACAGAAAGAACAGGGAATTATAGGTCTTAAATACCTAATTAACGCCGCTATTTTTTGGGAAATGTAACTGGTAACGATCCTACAGATCCTGCAGAAGTAACTCGTTAAGTTACTCCGCTACCACCAAACCTAACGGCGCTACGTAACGTCGTTAGTTAGCGCCGTTACACCCAACACTGGTCCTGTTGCCATGGAGAAGAGCTCTCTGGGTGATGGGAGCTGTGTGTGTGTAATCACGTTACCGTGGCGATGAGAGGTGTAAATGGAGGACGTTGTGGACATGACACCCCGGCTCAGAATTCCCTCCTCCTCCTCCTCTTCCAGAGCGGAGGAACAGAGGAGGCTTTCTCTCCTCCACTCACTCCCTCCCTCGCTCTCTCTTTCTCTTCCTCCTCTTGCCCCCCCTCTCTCTCTCTCTCTCTCAGTGGCGTCAGTTCAGAAAAAGCTAAGGTATGGCAACATGACTGGTGTCTCGCACACACGCGCAAAGTCGCGTGCGCGAGACATTACAGTCTGTCTAAAAGTGTGGTTATTTTATCGCTTATAAGTGATCTCTCTCTCTCTCTTTCTCTTTCTCTCCAGTCCCCCTTCCTGCATACGGTTAGGGCTGTCACACGATTACAAATTTAAGTTTAAAGTTTAAACGATTAATTGTTACACAGTTAATAGCGATCACCGATTTAATTGTTTTATTTTTTTTTGGCGTTGAACATTGGAACATTACTATTTGTATTTCTTTTTGACCTTTTATGTTTCGTAATAACAAATTTGCACAGGGCGGATATGACAAATAACGTAGGCCTATATATGCAAAGAAATGACTGATAGATTTAATCGTTTTACTCTTTGAGACACACGTACGGGCCGCTATTTTTTATTTGGATGAAAACAAAACAGTTTTGTGGTGCAGGTAATTGCAGCAACCACTGATATTGTGCAAAGTGAAAACGGGACCGACAAACATTCTACACTTTCTGTGATTCTGCTAACCTGACTCCGCCAGATGGTGGCAGCAGTGCGTACCGCCCTACTTTACCATCTGAGACTGCTCGGGGAGAGTTGATATCACTCTTAAAGTCCCAGACCGGACCAATCAGCGGCAGCTACGGGCGGGCTCTGAGCAGCTCTGAGCCAATAGAGTCTGACTGCAGACAACGTGGAAACCCAGGAGGCGGATTCTGGGTGTAACGTCATGCAGACAGGCCAATATGAGTGGTTGGAGTTGGCACTCCCAGACTGTGATAGATAGACGGCCCCATCCAATCACCTGCTAAAGAACTTGAAAAAATGGCCCGCCCCTTATCCACAAGTTTCCGCGGGAGTTTACTGGAGACCATCGGGACCAAACTTCCGGGTTTAACAGCAGACATACAAGCTCACGTCGCGTCGTAGATGCAACCCGTTGTGAGCTTGTAAATCGGCACCGGAAGCTCGGTACAGACGTCTGCGCAATGCACTATGGGGCGTTGGAAACTCGTGGATACATCGAGCAATTCCAGATGGTAAAAGTAGGGCGGTATATGCAGTATACGCACTACTGCCACCATATGGCGGAGTCAGGTTATGATTCTGCCAATAATAATCATATACTTTGAGACACACAAAGTTTTTGCCGGGCCAAAAAATGAATCACGTGTCCCCTATTCGCTCACACTAGGACATGACGTATGTGTATCCAGAAGATTAAAAAAGAAATGTCAAAATAGCAAAAGCTGATCTACAAGCTTGCAAGACGGGTTGTAAGCTTGTAGATCAGCTTTTCTTTTGGAAAATGTTTCAAACTGCATAAACATTTTTCAACAGCTCATAAGTAATAATTGTGACTGTCCGTTAGGGCACAAACAAGCTCATCTCCCACAGATTCCAACAGCAGAATCTGTCAGCACCAGGGGTGTAGTTGTCCCGATTTAAAATTAAGCAAACACAGAACTGAAAGTTCCTATGATTGGCCGCTAGTTGCGCTGTTCTGGCACCAGAAGCAACATGTTCTCCATACGGATTTCCCCTAACTTTTACATTTGATTTTCTTACCTTAATAAACATTGTCATAAATACTTTATGGTTCCTGTCGCTAGTTTAAAGCCTCGTTTCAATCACCAGGATATGCGTTTTGTGAAAATATGATCCAATTTATGTTATATTTGATGTTATAGCAGGGTATGCTGTAGGAGGGGCTTGTGATCATAAGCTTGTGATGATTCTTCTTTGTGTGCTTTATTTTCGGCAAGCTCAAGACAATGTCCCATGTATCCCTGCGGTTGCATGTGACCGTTGGCAGCCAAAAGCCTTCCTCTGGTACCATTAAAACAATGATGGCGACACCCATACCAAGGGCCAAAAAAGCTTCATTTTCGCTGCATAGAAACCAATGGCTTCCCACTGTCCATATTTGTTACAGTCTATGGCCAGCACCACTGCCCTAAACACGTAGCCTTGTTGTTAGTAGGAATGAACACAGAAGCACCCTGGGAGGAAGTGGTCTAAGAAAGGGGAGGGGCCTAACCAAGTTCCTGTTTCCAAACAAAAAAGGAGGTATTGCCCGCCTGGAAGGGCCAAACATGCCACATGTGGAACGCCCTTCCACAAGCCCTAAAGGAGAGCAAATCCCTAGCCTCCTTCAAAATTGGTATGAAAAGTCACCTTCAGACAGCAGCTACCCGTGACTTGTAAATAGACTAAGCCCCCATGCTCCCCCCCCCCCCTTTTTCTTTGTATTCTGCCTTTTGTATTTGATGTTATGCTTTTGAAACTGATATTATCCTAGATAAAGTACTATGTTCTATCCGTCTGTCTTTCAATGTTATATGAGATACTTAAAGTGTGGTTCCTGTGGAAATAAGCCTCGGCTTTCTAGGATCTCCTTTTAGTTGACCTTGTACCAGTGATTTGTACTGTCATGAAACTGTACTTTTTTCTATTGCAAACTTCTAATAAATTCTTCAATCAATCAAAAAAACCAAATGGGTTCCCATGCAGACTGCAAACAAGCAAACACTCAAAACCTCTTAACCTGCCCTTCTTATACACGTCCCAAGCAATGAATGAATGTATTAACCTTAACACACACAGGCACGCGCACACACATAAACACACACACACACACACACACACACACACACACACACACACACACACACACACACACACACACACACACACACACACACACCACACACACACAATTATTACATCATCGTCTAATCGCAATTTCCTTGTTGAAAAATGTTCATATATTTTCAAACATTTAAAAAAACGCGTTGTGAGCTTGTAGATCGGCTATTTCCACTATCAATGTTCTTTTTGAGCGGTGGTCACAACGCTCCTATACGTGGCCGTGTGTGTGGGTCTGTCTGTCTGTCTGTCTGTCTGTTTGTCTGTCTGTCTGTCTGTCTGTCTGTCTGTCTCCGGGTATGTAGCCTGCACTGCAGTAACCTTTTCTGACCACACATGTTAAGGGAGGGGCGCTGTTGTTCAGGATAGGCCAGGCATAGGCCAGGCACACTCACACACAAACACACACAGGGGGCACACACACACACACACACACACACACACACACACACACACACACACACACACACACACACACACACACACACACAGGGGGCACACACACACACACACACACACACACACACACACACACACACACACACACACACACACACACACACACACACACACCACCGCTCAGTTCACACGAGTGTGATTTTTTAAGTATAAAGTTGTCAAATGTGTCAGCAATTTCTTTGTATATTTAGGTTATGTGTCATAATTGCCATGTGCAACTTCAAAGCCTAAAAGCCAAACAGAAATGTAATTGTCAACGACAAAAACACAATTAAATCGTTAATCACAATTATTTGAGTGACAATTAACCGTCACGTAAAATGTCATAATCATGAAACACACACACACACACACACACACACACACACACACACACACACACACACACACACACACACACACACACACACACACACACACACACACACACACACACACAGCCCACACACTCACATACCCCACGGTGCCTCCATCCAGCCAGCCATGCGTGCACGTGGAGAAGGAGCAGTGTTCCACGGCGTGCTGGAGCTCCTGCGCGGACGCCAGGCGCGCTTGCTGCTCGCCACAGGCCAGCTCCGCCTCCTGCAAGCCCCGCCCATCAGAGGAGTTCCTCAGGTCCAGCAGGAACACCCGCCCTGTGGGACAAATTGATTGATTGATAATTTTTTTTTTTCATATACTAGGTCAAAGATCAAATGCCACCCTTTTCATAATGGCCTGTTATAGCACCACCATCCAGGTAGACTTTAGCAAAACACGTTTTTTGAACACAATGCCTCAAATATTATAGCTCCACCAGAAGGCCACAATAACCTACCTCAGAGACCTGTGCTCGGAAGAGCACTGCTTCTAGTTTACTTTCATTTTATAACGGAAGTTAATGGCAAGTCGGATCGGAGACCATGCCCAAATATGGAGTCATCATGTTATTGTTGTTGCGACCGAAGATCGCATTATACGCTGAAAAACCTTGTCGCTTGTCTGACTGTCTGCGTACAGGAAGTGATGTCAGTGTGATGTCAGTGAGTCACAGTGATGTGGTATATGGTATATGGGCATAAAAAGGATGTCACGTGACATCACTTCCTGTACTGTCAGACAATCTACGAGATTTCTCAGGGTATAAAAGTCTATACAGTATATGGTCATTCCCAGAAAAAGAAAAAACTTTTATGTCCATACATGGAGATTTCTGACGTCATAAATTCCAGGTCGAAAATGAGAATGTTAGGGTACCATATATGGCCCATATATGGAGATCCACAAGCATCAAACCAAGGCCCTAACTCACCAAGGGTATATACGTTTTATGCCCATGTATGGAGATTCCTATTAAGGATATATTATGTTATCAATATTAAGGACATATATGGGCGGCGACGGCGTGTTCCTCCCTCCGCATCATCAGCGCCCACCAGAGCATGTGAGCGGAGTGGAGCGGATAGATATACCGCTCCACGCTCCAGGGATCCGTGGTCCCGCTCGCTCCTCGCTCACGTCGGCTCCCCGGCCGCTCCGCTCCCCCCCGCTCCGCCGCTCACCTTGATTTGCGCATTAATCGCTCACCGCTCGCTCCACGCTCCGCTCTCAAACAGTCTTCTCATCATCAACAATTACAACCAAAAAACGGCACAAAAGAAAAGCCGTGTTTTCCTCAGAGTGGCTATTGAAACACATCGGCATTTCCTGAAGACGCTCGTTTCCATTTGCGCTCTTTTCTGGAGCATTTAAAGCAGCTAAGACGTTGTTATTTATTGATTAAATAAATGATTAACTTAATTGGGAGCTGAGAGACAGTGTGCAGATTCATTCTCCTCTTCTTCATAATAATATATTACCATGGTAATATATTATTATGAAGAAGAGGAGAATGAATGACAATTAGGCATGCAAGTAGGCCTAGGCAATGAATATATGACCAAAATGGAAACAAATCCCGTCTGCCTAAATTGTAAATCCCAAAAACCTTGTTCTGTCTGTTATCCTTTTAGCTTTAATGCCTGACTGTAACCTCGTGCAGTTTACATTTCTGACTAATAAAATATTAAGCATTCAATCAATCAATACTAGCAGCCTAATACAAGTAGAAACTGTAGGCCTATATGCCACTTGCCACGCAACACACTGTGCTTGCTATTTATAAACAAACTCACAATTCTCCTGCATAATTTCACAAGCAAAGAATAACATGCAATAATAGGCTATATTAATCGACATGCACGTTGATGCAACTTCTCACAGTAAAACACAAAGAAAATTACACATTCATAATGTGTTTGCCTCCATCTAGCTATTTGGCTTTATACATTTCAAGAAATAAAATAAAAAAACAAAAATAACAAAAAGAATGCAACACTACTAGGCCAGGCCTACATTATCTTTGAGTTAACTTTCAAGAACACAAGTTTGGCCAATGTCACAGGCTTCAAACTCATGCGGTGGTTTCTGCACAACAGACCAGCGGCCGAGAAAACCCTTTCTGCGCTAGCAGAGCCGCTTGGAATACTGAACACTTTGCGAGCTACCTTAGTCAGGCGTGGAAAATCCTTGGAGTTAGTTTTCCAGAATGCAAGTACATCTTCATCTGGGTTCGATCGTGGGGCGGAGAGATAGCTTTCAACTTCACTTTTCGCATCACCAGCATCTTGCTTCTCTGTGAAATATGATCGGAACATGCAAGGTCTCTTGATTAGGCCTACATCAGGTGCAGGTGCGGGGTCGGGAGATGCGGTGCTGGTGGTCGCCGCAGACTGACCTGCCGTGGTCATTTCCTCAGCTTCTTTGACGAGGAGATCACGGATCTCTCCAAGTTTGTTGCAAACCAACTCATCACGGATTATCCACTCTGTTTTGAAACGAGGATCTAACACTGACGCGAGGAGGATGTGTTTATCATCATAATACATTCTGAAGCGGGTGGAAACGTTATTAGCCAGTGTTTCTGCAAACTAAGCAATGCTCATTGGAAGGGCCACGTCGGAATTGACTAGCAGGGATTTGAGCTCGGTGACAGCGGGGTGAATCATCCCTAAATTCCCAAGCTCCCGTTGCATTTTGTCGGTGAGGTCAGCCAGCGGTGACAATACTTCTACAAGGTGAGTCAGCCGACGCACGTCGTTTGAGGTGAGGTTTGCAGCGGTAGTCTTGAGCTTGCTTTGCCATAATGGATCTTTATCAAACAATTTAAGGACAGACTCGATCATGTGTAACTGGCTGCTCCATCGCGTCGGGCAAGCAGTGGTGGGTCGCACACGCAGACGGTCGGTTTCCTCTGTGTTCTGACAACTCTTGCGCACACTTTTCACTATCTTCACAGCTTTGATTAACAGGCGATTGATATCATCATGCTCGTTAATGGCATCTTTAATGGCTAGCTGAAGAAGATGAATAGGGCATCGCAGGTGTAAACTTGACACAGTGAAGTATTGGTTTACCATAGCATTGACAATTGCTGGTGACCTCGTCCACTTGGTTTTGTGAGAGCTCAGGCAGTTCCTCCTCTTCCTCCTCTCCATCATCGGGCGTAGCGACCACCACTTCATCCTCCTCTTCTTCCTCTTCACTGTCAAGGTCCGGGAGGATATTAAATGCCTTGATCATGTTGCTGGCACTGTCGCTCACAACCCGAATCACGCTCCGGTGGATGTTCCAATTTTTCAGAACACATTGGTATTTTTGGTAGATGCGGTCTGCTGTATGGCTTCCTGTAATGTGCTCACAGCTTAACAGCACGGTATGCCCCTTGAACAGCCCATCTATGAAACTCGCCACAATGGCAAGGAAACTGTGTCCTCTTCTATTTGTCCAGATGTCCGCTGCGAGAACGAACCCTTCTCCCATTAGCAGTAGATCCCTTATCTTGGCTTCCATCTCTTCCATGGCATTTGGCATAAGAGTATCCCGGACAGTATTGTAGCAGGGCGGAGTATAACCCGGTTCGGCCTTACCAGCAAAGTGTCGCATTCCTTCGCGCTCGCCTGCAGTTAGAGGCTCGTAATCCATGTATATCATTTTAAAAAATGATTCATCCAGCTCCCTTTTTCTTTCACGTGTGACGGTTGGGCCTTTTCTCCCAGTGAAGAAGCTCTGAAGCTGATCACTCTGTTTCTCTGTTTGTTGCTGCTGCGCTTCTTTATCTATAAAACAAACACATGCTTATCAAGTAGCCTATAGCTTACATTAGGATAGTAGGCTAAAGCTGGCTTTTGTAAATTACCTATATCAAAACGGCTACAAACCTTTTGATTTCTTCTCATTATGTTGGCGAAATATCTCCTCATGTCTCCTAGAGATGTGTCTTCTCAGATTCCAAAATGAATCTTTGCTGATTGTAACTTTCTCACCACATTCTGTCTCGTCGGCGTCTTCTGTTTCTTTAACTTTGATAGTACATTTGTACGTCTTGTCTGTTATTTTTGTGTAGTATTTTGCAAACTCCATTGTTCTTAGCTGTAGGGGACTTTCATAGCACAACAGCATACAAAGCACAGGTGCATTGTGGACTAGTGGGCATGGCCAGTTGTGTTGTGTATGGTGATTTCGCGCCCAGTGAGCGGTATTCGGAGCGGGCGGCGGTCGCCGCTCCGCGGAGCGGGGTACAGACCTCGCTCCAATGCCGCTCAGACCCATTTGAAAAGTCGCTCGCTCACGCTCACGTCAAAAACGGCCCGCTCCGCTCCGCTGACATGCTCTGGCGCCCACACTCTAGGTGGGGTTGGCGATAGGGCCTTTCTGTGTGGAGTTTGCATGTTCTCCCCGTGTCTCCTAGGGTTGATACCCTCATAAAAACATGAACAAACTCCCTCCAGAATGACAACAACTAGAATCGTCAGAGAAACGCTGTGGTTGGCCAGATGGCCAAGAATTGCATGTCGCATGTCACCCTGAGGTCGCAAGTCACCCTGAGGTGTCCTTACTAGTAGATACAGATAGCGCCGCCCATGGCTGCTGTGGTGACTACGTGTGTTGCGTTCTGTCGGTGTTTTTGTGTTTGTTTGTTTTTGTTTTTGTTTATGTTATATGTGAAAAAATTGATTTGATTGCAAAAATGTAGTATGCCAAAGCAAATGCCTATGTGTATTACACAATGGTTAATAAAGAAATCTGAATCTGAATCTGAATCTGAATACATCATATGTGACTGACGTCACAGATTGGTCACATGAAGTCTGAGATCCACATGAGGCAACACTCTTATTTTATTTTATTTATGCGTTTGTTGCTGTTGGTCGCCATGGCTGCCAGTTCCCACCTGATGTCATGTGGGAGTTCTGACTGCTCCAGATCGTACTGAATAACTGCTAGCTTGCGTAGCGTCTTAAGACTAGGATTCAAGTCTAAGATGAACAGTTCATCAGGATTGTTTACAATCTCCCACAATGGAACAGTGCAGCCAATACAACCGAGATGGACCTGTTCTCTCTGGTGTAACCTTTTTCCAGGAGAAGGTCTCCACAGATCATTTAGGGCAGTATATTACTGTTTCCACCTGTTTCCATTATAGGTAATAAAGGCGGCATGACTGTGACGTTGTTCTGGAAGAATCTGTACGGAAGGTGTTCTCAGCCAGCAGTGTAAGTATCCTTTATTTATTCTTCTAGAGAAACTTTATTTGTGAATTGGTTTTTACCTTGATAGGGAATCAATAAGAAATCAATGGGAGTGGTGCTAGCTGGAGTATTGGTTGAGCTTCACATGACAGTTAGCTTGCTGCAGAATATAGTCACGTCGGCAAACACACTTACAATTTCCAATTTCATCTCTCTGGTTGTGTAACAGAATGGTATCCTATATTATGTGCCCACGTATATTAGTTCAGTGGAACAAACTTCATGCAAGTCTGATCGATCGGTTCCGCGTTGTTAAACACTCAAGTCCTGAAAAGTCAACATTATACCTTATTACCCCCCCCCCCCAACGACTGTGTGTGTGTGTGTGTGTGTGTGTGTGTGTGTGTGTGTGTGTGTGTGTGTGTGTGTGTGATAAGGCTGCCAAATTAATATTTGAATTTCGAATATTCCATTCGAATATGTACATTTATATTCATCAAAATATTAGTTGTGGGCTCGCCTGTTATCCTCATTATTTATATATAGTGAGTTCTGCCGCAGACAGTTCAAAGGCGAAAACACTATGGTTTAGTCATTATTTCCGCCACATATCGTGTTCCGTTAGCCAATGAGGCGCAATTGGTGGTTAAGCTTCACATGACAGTTAGCACACTGCAGAGTATCCACCTCTTTCCGCGGGAATTTACTTGAGAAATTTTTGCACCACACTGCACCACACTTCCGGTTAACAACAGACATACAAGCTCACGTCGCGTCGCAGATGCAACCGTTGTGAGCTTGTAGATCACACTCGGCTGTGGCGCCGGAAGCTCCGTCCAGTTTCTGCGCAATGCACTATGGGATGTTGGAAACTTGTGGATAGTCACGAGTGAGCCCACACTGTTTCGTAGGAACAGTATTTCTAGTTATTATTATTTTAATTTTCTTTTCTTTTTTAGGAGGGGGGCTAGTGAAAGTTACGGGTATGGTGAGTGTGATATGAAATGTAAGCTTGCCATAATCACAGTAATCCTTAATCATTTTCAATAATATTCACGGCCAATTAAGGGCTTTTGGAGAGAAATGAGACAGACTCCAGTCACTTTCAGAGCACTGCAGAGGGAAGGTGTGTGTGTGTGTGTGTGTGTGTGTGTGTGTGTGTGTGTGTGTGTGTGTGTGTGTGTGTGTGTGTGTGTGTGTGTGTGTGTGAGTGAAATAGCTCCTTTTGGAACCTCTCACTCTACTATGCAGCTCCGAGATGAGGTTCCTCACACAAGCCATTCACAACCTTTCGGTTGGAGGGAAGCTCCGCCATGTGTGAACATCCTATCCAAAAAGTAAAGGTCCTATAACGGTCTCTCATCTGTTTACTTCTCAAGCGTGGAAGAGAATCGAAGCAGTGTGTTGAAATGAAGAGTTTAGATTGCTCATTTTGACAGCCGGTGCCATGTTTTGTTTGCCTGGCTCCAGCCAATAGACCCGCCCACTCTCTGAGTGGACTGCTTCTCTTGGTCTGGACCAACCAATGAAATCAATGCAAGACCGAGGAGGGGTGGGTCTAACTTTTGAAAATCAACAGAAACAGTGGAGGGGGGGTGACTCACCAGAGTTCTTAATTGCTCCCTTTGAACTTCAAAAGGGTTCTGAACTGCAGTCAGTTGATTGAGCCATACTCGCTCAAAGACAATGCCTGTCATAGAGGGGAGGGGGAGGGGAGAATGTGTTGTGTACACAAGTCAAACACAACCCCTCCCACCAGATGTCTTGTGATTGGGAATTTCAAATTTTAAATCCCCTCCCCTTTGAAATCTCTTACAATGGGGACAATGTCAGACTCAAGCTCCAGCGCAGAGTCTGAAATCAGGCTAATGTTTTGTAGGCATTCCGGAAGTTGCGGCTGCATAGGAAACTTACTACCTCCCCTGGTCATGTGGTATAGACACAACAAATAAGAGTGGGGAAAATAATGCAAGACCACAGAGTATCATGGTTCGAACCTCAGACTTTACACCTGGAGTGCAAAGAAATATTGACTTTTTTAAAGACTTAAAGAAAAGGGCCTCTCACTCTCTCTTCTTGCATTAAAAACATTATTTTCCTGGACTGTTGCCTTACACACGATGACTCTGTGATGGCCATTGTGATTGGTTTTCCCCTCACATTCCTAAAATATCTTCATGCATTAGAAAGAAAAACAGGGGAAAACACTATATTTCAGCTTGACAAACCCTAACCCTTTATCAAAATCACACAGCATCTCACTTTAGACTGCAAAGAGGAGATGAACTTTTTATGTTAGGCTGTGTCCAGGGGTGTCGCACCAAATTCTGGACCCTGGGTTTCTATGTCAGTGGTGCTCAAACTTTTTCATGTGAAGGATCCCCAGAATGATATGTATTTGGCCACAGACCCCCATCTCAAAATATTTAGTTCCAGGCAGGGACCCCCCTGAAGCCAAATTTGAGTTACACATGTTCGCTTAAAAAATACATATATTCAAAGACTTGCACACATTTTCACGACTCGCAGCCGCGCTGCATGTGAGCTTGTAGATCTGCTATTTTTCAAAAGCTAAAGTATAAAATGAATTAAGACCCCTCTCAGTCCCACTGGGGGGTCCCTGGAACTAAATATTTTGAGATGGGAAACATAGCTTTTTCAAAAAATCTTAGAAGGATTTGAAATATTCAGACTCCGCACAAATGTTCACGTTTTTTTTTCAAAAATACATCTACAGAGCTTGTATATCTGCTATTTTTCAATAGTTAAAGCACAAAATGTGACTTGTACCCAGGGCCCAGAATTTGGTGTGTGACAGCCCTGTAACCAAGTAACCAGGGGTCATCATCAATATGTCTGCACATGGGAATCTGGAACCAAATGGACCCATACGGTCAATTTGGTTCCATTTGTACACACTCAGAGTTACAGACCTTTATTTAGGGCCATGCAGGTCTTTGTGTTATAATGTTGTCCACCCATTTTGTATGTCCGTGGCAAAAATGGACCCCTATGGAAACAAGCCATAATAATGCTTTCTTGGGTTTAAAATCATCTTAATTGAACTTGAATTATTATAATTTATTTAAATGTATTTTTTTCTTTTTTGCAAACTGCTGATAAGTATTCAATCAACCAACCATTCAACCATTCAATCAATCAATTAATCAATCAATCAATCAATCAATCAATCAATCAATCCCAATATTGACTTTTTTTACATGTCCAGAGAGTGATGTAGGCCTACAGTAGCCTACATGTTCGTGAAACCTGCTCAAAACGGGAAAGCTAATACATCCCCAATGATCAATGATAATCAATTAGCCCAGGCATAGGCCTATCAGAGGGGAAAAAAGGCACAATTCATTGCTTTGGAGTTTATAACATTTGGCAACGCAATGTTCAGTGTAATAATGCTATTTTGACTCAATGCTTCCATGAGATTTCATTTTAGACCAAATGTCGATAGAAGATGGAGAGTGGTGTGGAGACAGTCTGTGCGCGCTGCTGATGGTGCGCTCTGGCTTGACAGTCTTCTTCTATTATTACATGAGAGTGTACATGGTCCATGTAGTTCCCTTTAGGCTACACTATCTACAGTGTAGTATTAACACTTTACAGTGCAGGTCATCATATTGATTTATTGATTAGCAGTTCGCAGAAAGACCACAGGAAGGTTCAGATAAAAGTTCTGTTAAGAAGATCCACTGAAACTTTGGAGAATCAAAACTTACCGTCCGCGGTAGCGACAGAGGCCATCAGGGTGAGACACGACAAGCATCCAAACAGGGATGATAAAACAAGTTTTCTTCTGTAACGCTCCAACATTTTATGCGCCGCTCCGCGGGGTTTTAGAGTGAAAAACGTCCCTTGGTAAATAAATGCTCTGAAACGAGTTGTTCAGGTGTTGCTATAGCCTGTTGCAGGGTATAGGAGAACAAGGAATTGGAGAAAGGTTGAAAAAAGAAGCGTTCACTCCTGTTATTTCTCTCCCGGCTGCAGAGGTCTGACTGAGAGGATGGGATGGAGGTATGATGAAGCTTGTTGACATGAGAAGTGCAAAACGGACAAAACAGTTTGGTCGCAACTGCGCGGCTCGGAGCGATGAGTGGTTTGTCTCCCCAAATAGTGCCCTGGCGAGCAGATGGAGACCCGGCGCGAAAAGTCGCGTGTCCCCGTTAGTAAATACGTCACGGCTCACAATCTTGAAGGCTTTTTGCCTCGCACTGACCGCTGGGATGACGTGCGCGTAAACGGCACGCACTGCAGCGCCGATGATGGCCAGACTGCTGTATGTGTGGCTGCCGCGCGCCTTTACGCACGCACACACTCACGCGCAATGGAGAGAGAGAGAGAGAGAGAGAGAGAGAGAGAGAGAGAGAGAGAGAGAGAGAGAGAGAGAGAGAGAGAGAGAGAGGGGTGGAAAGAGTACTCGTGTTTTATAAGTAAAAGTTTCAATAGTGCAATACTCTGTTACAAGTGAAAGTCTGGAATTAAAAATGTACTTGTGTAAAAGTACAAAAGTATTGGCATCAAAATGTACTTAAAGTACCAAAAGTAAAAGTATAAAATGTTTGAAAATAGCAGATCTCAGAAGCTCACAGTGAGCTTGTAGATTTTAAAATAGCCAAGGTATAAAATAGGGCTAAAGGGGTTTATGTATGTTTTTTTTAATATTATAATTTATGTCTGTAAAGTAACTAGTAACTAAAGTTTTCAAATAAATGTAGTGGAGTAAAAGTACAATATTTGGATCTGATATGTATAGTAGAATTGGAAATTGAACATGATCAAGTAAAGTACAAATTCCTCAAAATTGTACTTAAAGGAGCTATAGTCAACTTTTTCTTGAAAAACGGATGCTAAAATAAAAATAATGTTTCGAAAATATTTTATAAAAAAATAAGCTTCATATATGTGTTTCAATTAAAAAATGACCACAAAAAGCGGAAAAATAAAGATAAAATAATCATTTTGGCCCTTTGTTTACATTTTTCGGACCCTGTAAATGTAAACAAAGGACCAAAATGATTATGTTATCATTATTTTTCCGCTTTTTGTGGTCATTTTTTTTATTGAAACACATATATGAAGCTTATTTATTTATAAAATATTTTCGAAACATTATTTTTATTTTAGCATCCGTTTTTCAAGAAAAAGTTGACTATAGCTCCTTTAAGTAAATGTACTTACTTTACACCACTGGCTGGAGAAAGAGAGGGGGGGGGGGGGGGGGGGGGGGTTAGAAGGGTGGAGGGAGGGGGAGAGAGAGGGAGGTGTATTAAGCTGACATTATTCTCAGTGAGTCATTGGCTAAATGTTTGCATGTTTCATTCATGTCACACAGTGAACAGTTTGACTGGTCGCAGTGAGTCAGGCTTTCAGCCTGGCTCTCTTCTCATACCTGTACAATGTTAACAACTTCACATAGACTTTTAGCAACACTGTCACCACTATTAGCAGGGGCGTCAATTGGGTATGGCAGGGGTATGCAGCTGCCACATAACCTTGGTCCGGGGGGGGGGGGGGGGGGGGGGAATAAAAGTTACTTTTAAATATAAATCCAAAATAGCTACAAATGCAAAATTTAACAAAATAGTCACTTTAACAAGGTATTATAATTGTCTACTCCACACGTTTAACATTCCAAGTTTAACTGTGCTTGAACAACCGTTCCAGGCTGCCATATCCAGCCCAAGAAACCGTAGAAACGGAGGGAAAAATAAAATGTACTTCTTAAAATAAATGTATCATGCCTGTCGCTAAGGTATGGGAACTTCGCGCGTGCAAGACACCAGTCATGTTGCCATATCGTAGCTTTTTCTGAACTGACGCCACTGCAGGCTCATAATGTAATACAACTTCATAATGTAATAATGTATTTTTATTACATTATGAGCTGATTATTACATTATGAGCTTTTATTACATTTTAATTATTACATTATGCGCTTGTTTTTTATTACATTATGAGCTGATTATTACATTATGAGTTTTTATTACATGTTTTATTACATTATAAGCCCTTATTACATTATGAGTTGCTACACACCCTGCCAACTTTGTTGATGAAGAATGGAGCAACTACCGGTATCTGCTAAACATGCAGCAAATGAATACATTTGGGGATCATTTAGCTGTACAAAGAGCATCCACAATGTTCAACATACAGTTCGTGATTGTATCGACACTGGGTGTTGATGCAACATCGATATTATATCCCCATGTGGTCAGTATGACGACAGTCTGCCATTGCTAGTTCTGGGCCACTTTGCCGAAAAGGCATTGACACTAAGGCTTGCCCACCTGCCCCCGGCAGGTAAATAAAACCTTGGGGCAGGTGAAGTTTGCTTTCAGGTTGCCCGACCGGGCAATTACTCATTTGAGAGGGGACACGACCGTCTATAAACACAACACAAGATATCTTTCTAAACACCTGAACGTGGCCATAAAGTACAGGACAGTTCAGATAGATAGATAGATAGATAGATAGATAGATAGATAGATAGATAGATAGATAGATAGTTACTGAATTTCCCCCTTGGGATAATAAAGGTATCTATCTATAAAAAAATATATAAATGACGAAGTGTGAAACCATAGCAATCATAACTACCTAGGTATTTGGATTTGGAGGTATTGAAGTATGATTCAAAATTGTTATTGAGTTAAATTGAGTGGTAATTCAAATCTTACCTATTATAAAATAGGATACACCCAAAAAAATAATCTCTCAGTTGAACACATTTTAAATGTGTGAAACTTTTCCACCCATTTTATATGAGTAAATTTATATATGGGATATATGTAGTCCCAAGTCAAATCTACATTCAATGCAATGCATGTTGTTCAATTAGTCCAACTCATTTTCATTAACTTAAGCCAAGTTAATTATATGAACTTAATTAATTTACGTTTGTCCAACTCAAACAAATGTTAACGTAAATGTGTTGGTTCAACTCATTTTTATGGAATTAAGCTAAGATAAATAAAATACTTTTACATTTACATAAGAAGAGTTCGGTTTCAGGTTTTCTTCTGGATGATTTGTTTCAAGTTTTACAATATCAACATACAGATGCATAATGGATATATGCAATAGCAGTGATTATTGAATAATCAGAACATTTAAGAGAAAACCAACGCAATAACCTCAAAGTTACCATGAGTTCTTCTCTTTTAGCCTAGCATGGGGAGGGAGCTCAAGCTTAAACTAGCAGCCTAGCAGTTAGGGTTAGGGTTAAGGCTCAAATACTGACAAATCAAATTCTGACATATGACAGTCATCTTGCCAAGGCAGACACATTGATATGATACATTTAGCATTTTTAGCTCCCGAAAGCTTAAACATTTCCCTGAAAACCTAGAAAAATGCTGTTCCCAGCATGCTTTGCATAACATGTGACCAACTTATTTGACCAATCAAGGGAAAGGGCTGGAGTCACTTCTCAGATCTGTAAAATGTACTTAATAAAATTGAGTTGGATTCAAACAATATTCTCAGAATGATTTCAGCCTTAAAAACTACTCAATAAAATTGGTGAGAGGCGTGGTTTATGGGACTCTGGGAGTTTTCATTGGAACTCATTTTCAATGTGTTTTTAAATTCCATTACTAAGATTTGAGTTACATGAATGTAATATAAATGCATAATGTTAAATGAATAGATTTTGTATAAGCACTATTAATTACATTTGAGTTGGAACAATTTAATAAAAATGCATATATTGTAAATGTATATATTTAAGGTAAGCACGATTAATATTTGTTCAGTTACATCAATTCAATACATTTGCATATATTATAATTAAATACATTTAAATAAAGCCAACATAATGTAAATGTATCACATCTGGCACTATTAATAATATTTGAGTTATATCAATTAAATGTATATGCTTATGCCTTGAAGTGAAGTAATTAAATAGAGCACCAGGAGTGGGTGGTCCCCAGGAATTCCCCGTGAGCAGCTCCGTTGGGGTGGTCATTTGGTCATTTTTGCACATTTGGTTTTTTTTTTACACCTGGGGGTCCCCCAGGGACCTGGGGGTCCCTGGAACTCCGGGGGTCCTTGGAGGTTGTAGTTTGGCAGGCAAGGAGTTTGTGTGGAAATTTTGGCATGGATCGGGCCAACGGTGGCCGAGATATGAGCAGGCCAAAAGTGTGACGTGTGAGGTGTGACTGACTGACGGACGGACGCACGGACACCTCGAGCAGCTTTCTGTAGTAAGATGCGACCTACGGTCGCAATAAATGCTAAGACGGAATTCATCAAGAACGGTTTTAATGTGTGTTAATACATTTAGTACTTTTGGTGTCAAAAATAGGACATCTGCTGATTGAAGTGGTGGTCAATCATGGTGGTCAATATCTTCCTGTGGCCAAGTGGGAATTCTGTCTGGACGTATTGGTCTCCAGTGTGGGAGGCCAGAGTTCCAATCCTATACAGTATGAGGTCACAAAATAAACAGATTTCAATGAATGGAGGCAAACTATAATGACTTTCTCTCTCTCTCTCTCTCTCTCTCTCTCTCTCTCTCTCTGTCTCTGTCTCTGTCTCTCTCTCTCTCTCTCTCTCTCTCTCTCTCTCTCTCTCTCTCTCTCTCTCTCTCTCTCTCTCTCTCTCTGGTGTCCTTGTGTGTGAGATAAAAGCTGAATGAGAGTGGTGCATGGTGAACAGCCATGGGGACCATGCAGGCCACACACAGCCATTGTTTGCGGCTATCTGTGAATGGCGATAAGTGTTGCTCACATGAGCTAGCCTCTCCTCACCTCTATAACACAATGTTTGGAACTAATAACACTGAGACACACACCTGCACCGATACAGATCAAATAAAAGCCTGTCTGTTCAAACACAGGATAACCGTGGCTATTATCCGTTTAGGAGATATGGTGTGTATAGAGCAGGGGTCTTCAACAGGGGTCCGGGAGCCCTAGGGGGTCCTCAGAGTTACTACAGCGGGTCCACCAAATCCTTGTGTGATAGGATAATTCTTTTAAATTAACAATTTGAACCCTCGCATCCCTATTCTGAGGAGAACTTTAGCCAAAAATAACAGATCTACAAGCTCTCTCAACGCCTCGCAGCATGAGGCGTTGAGAGCTTGTAGATCGGCTATTTTCGGCAAATAGGTTTGGTGTAGAGGTAAAAAAAAGAGCAGACCAAGTACAGAGTGAAAGGTCAAGTTTACAAAACATCTACGATTTAAGTGGTTAAATGTCTGAAAATACACATTAACATGAATCCAACATAGACTGATAACAGTGCTGTCAAACAATACTATGAATCTATCTATGAAATCGATGAAAATCTGCATCACACCTTTATACAATATGTAGAAGGGGTCCCTGCTTCATCTCTCTCTCAGCTAAGGGGTCCTTGGCCTGAAAGCGTTGAAGACCCCTGGTATAGAGCATACAGGGTTCGGCAACCTTTTTGAAATGTAATTTTGTAATTTGTTGTAAATTAGGTGACTAAATTTGTTTTCCCCAATCCCTATTAAAATGCTCGAGTAGCCTAGTGTAGTTAGTCTTGCCAGTCGCTACGAGTTGGATTAAAGATGCATATCCAAAAGTAAAACTATGTCACATCAAGGGGTTTATTAGGTAGGCCCTAAAAGTATGTCCTTGAGCACAGGAAATTATTTTGGGTTAAAACTGTTTCCGGTTGGATAGTTCCGGCCAAATTGGAGTCCTTTGGGGACTACAACATAGCGTCAGTGGTTTATGCTCCCCAGGGAGGTGCAGAGAATGTTAGAGAGGCAGGGGCTGAAATTTCTAAAAGGGCCTTTTGGTGAAGATATTGAAAATAGCATGAGCTTGGAGGTCGGCTATTTTCAGTATTGATACCACACTAACTAAGCATAATCAAGTCAATACTGGAGATGTGGTGTAACGGCATGGATTTCTACACAGAGAGGGCAATTCTTTCAACATAAGATGCTGCATTCAAGTGGAGAGTTTGGACAAGGCAATTGCCTTGAATGCTGCCTTCAGGCATAGCATGGAAACGGAGCGTTTGCATTTCTTTCACCGTAGTGAAACCTGCATGCATGGTCTGGATAGGGCACTTGTTACTGACGGATAAAAAGGCAGGGGCTCAAGCCCCCTTTGATGTCTATGTGTGCACGTGCCTGCCGCTCCCGACCGGACCAAACCCCTGAGGGACCAGGGTCACAAAGTATACATAGGAGCTGTTAGCACCGCTCAGAAAAGACTTAGCCATATCCAGTTTACTTCCCGTATCTGCATGGCGTAGGTGGCTGCCTCTTATAGGACACTGGACTTGGGTGGGAGTCTATTCATTCCAATGGGAGAAGTGAAGGTGAACACATGCAGCTTCTGAACCATTCTTTAGCCCAGTGGTTCTCAACCTGTGGGTCGGGACCCCCAGGGGGGTCCCCAAATTATTTTGAGGGGTCCCCTGATGATTCGCTAAAAGGAGAGTTTCTGGGTAAAATGACCCCCATACCTCTTTAAATGTCTTCTTACAAGCTTGCAAGATGGTCCAGACACCCCATAGTCCCAAAGAAGCATTATATTCCATTTTGATTGCAGCTTCTACCCGACCATGGCTCCATAATGGATCGCGTTCATTCAATCTCTAATCCGTTTTTTTCCCCGCTCCGTATCAGTTCCCCGTACTCTATATAATTCATCCTAGCATTAGCTTCTCCAGGGCGCTTTAGCTTCTCCAGGGCGCTCTCGTTCAGCTTGAAATCCCGCCGTCTCTCGCGGGACAACAGTAACCTGTAGAAAGCAGGGGCACGGGAACGCCTCCTGTTGCGAGAAAAGAGTATGACTATCCGGTCTACATGTCTTTTGTAGATTTGGAGAAGGCATATGACCGGGTACCCCCGGGAGGTGTTACGGGAATATGGAGTGAGGAGGGGGTCCTTGTTGAGGGCCATCCAATCTCTTTACGCCCAAAGCGAGAGCTGTGTCTGTGTGCTTGGTAATAAGTCGGATTCCTTTCCGGTCGGGGTTGGCCTCCGCCAGGGCTATCCTGTTTGTGATATTCATGGACAGGATCTCGAGGCGAAGTAGTGGTGGAGAACATATAAGGCTCGGAGAGCTAAGGGTTAATTGCTTCACTGCTTTTTGCGGATGACGTGGTCCTGATGGCACCATCGGTCCGAGACCTTCAGCTCTCACTGGATCGGTTCGCAGCCGAGTGTACAGCGGCCGGAATGAGGATCAGCATCTCTAAATCTGAGGCCATGGTTCTCAGCAGGAAACCGATGGATTGTGCAGTCCAAGTAGGGAATGAGGCTTTACTCCAGGTGAAGGAGTTTAAGTATCTCGGGGTCTTGTTCACGAATGATAGAAAGGGGAAGACAGAGAAGGAGATCAGTCGGAGCATCGGAGCATCGGAGCAGCAGGAGCGGTTTTGCAGTCGCTAAATCGCACTGTGGTGAAGAAAAAAGAGTTGAGCCGGAAGGCAAAGCTCTCTGTCTACCGAGCAATCTTCTTTCCTACTCTCACCTATGGTCATGAAGTGTGGGTCATGACCGAAAGTATAAGGTCGCGGGTGCAATCGGACGAAATGGGTTTCCTCAGACGGGTGGCTGGTATCTCCCGTAGAGATAGGGTGAGAAGTTCAGTCACCCGAGAGAGACTTGGAGTAGAACTGCTGCTCCTACACTTGGAAAGGAGTCAGCTTAGGTGAGGAGGAGTAGGTTCTTATATCTAGTACGGATGCCTCCCGAGCGCCTTCCTAGGAAGGTCCTCGATGCGCGTCCCACTGAGAGGAGACCCCGTGGCAGACCAAAGACCAGATGGAGGGATTATATCTCCTAACTGGCTTGGGAACGCCTCGGTATACTCCCTGAGGGAGTGGAGGAAGTTTTCTCAGGATAAGGAAATCTGGAGGTCTCAGTTGGAACTGTTACACCTGTGACCTGATTCCGGATAACCGGTTGAAGATGGATGGATGGATGGGGGTCGATTTTACCCAGAAACTCTCCTTTAATGTGTAACATTGTTTTCTCACTCAACAGTATTCAAACCAATATAACATTTAAGTGTATAGAGTGTATCTGCACATTTCTAAAGGGTTAGTTTAAGGACTTTTCAATACCTCTAAAATGACAATTAACCATTGGCCAAATTGTCAAATATTAGAGGCAGAAATTGTGAAAATAGCCGATCTACATGCTAAATGCGAGGCGTTGTGAGCATGTAGATCTGCTATTTCCACAATAGAACCGTGTTATACAAAATGTAATGCCTCAACTCTTGTCAGTGCCAGTTAAAATATGATTATTTTGGGGTTCGCAGCCTGAAAAGGTTAAGGACCACTGATTTAGCCCTGTGGTCACTATTATTGAA
>NC_137819.1:825000-835000 GCF_963921795.1 Nannobrachium achirus | reverse complement strand
GAGGGGAAAGTGACATTTCGAGATACGTGACCGGTGCTGTTTCTGACCCCGCATTGGCAGAACTTTCTATTACATGGCTCTGGTGTCTGTTAGGGTGGTGTGTGTGTGTGTGTGTGTGTGTGTGTGTGTGTGTGTGTGTGTGTGTGTGTGTGTGTGTGTGTGTGTGTGTGTGTGTGTGTGTGTGTGTGTGTGTTTGTGTGTGCGTGTGTGTGTGCGTGTGTGTGCGTGCGTGTGTGTGAGTGCACGCTTTCTTTGTTTCTTTTTTTTTAAATATATTTTTATTGTTTTTTTGAAAATAAGACACAGCACAGACAGACACGTTTACGGACATAAAGACATACAGCTCAGATTCTTAATCTTAATGTTTGCATTTTCACAAGTTCATTTCATGTCCATGGGGGTGTGTGGAGTGTGTACATTTCTTTTTTTAAATATATACAGTAGATAGTTATGAATAGTTTTGTACAGGGTTGCGAGTAGTTGCGAACACTCCATTGTATACAAAGACACACCAACACCTCATCAAAGCAAGCAATTGTCTACAGTGATACCTTTAGAGCACCAGACAGATCACACATGCCGCTGATATCTAGTACATTTCACACCTCTTTGAGTTTTAAATCCAACAGATGCAGTTGTTTCTCCCAGATTCTAGAGAACAGGTGTGTTTTCTCATTAATACGGTATCTCAAGTTCTCTAGAATGGCTGCTTCACATATTAGAGATTTCCATAGATGAATGGACGGGGATTCATCTCTGACCCACTTTGTCATTATTGTTTTCCTGGCTAACATTAAAAGAAATTGAACTACCGGTATGTCTTTGTGCACCTTCACAGAATCTGGGATACTTCCTAATAGAAAAACAAGGGGATTGGGTGTCAGTTGTTGCCCAATAACCTAATTTCTTTGCATATTACTCTCCAGAATGACAGAATATGTGTGCACTCCCATAGACAATGGATCTAGTTCCAGCTGTTACTGGGGAGACGCCTGCTGTATATTTACTGTACGTATATGGGGATATGTACACATTATGTAGGATGTTGTATTGCATCTCCCTGTGTAGAAATTCTGGAGGGTAACAGCAAGATTATTTCCCATGTTTTAATATCTATTGTTACATTAGCTTTCTTTGTTACTTTATGCCCTATTTCTGAGGGCCAGTTAGCCCTTATAGTGGGTAAAAAATAGGGCACTGAAAGCGCATGAACCCTAGCATCCCTAATCCTGGGTTTGTACAGGCTGCATACTGTATGTCCGAAAATAGCCACTCTATAATCTTTCTCTGCTATTTTCTTGGTTACGTTATTGTGTTGGAGACATTGTACATCTTGCAAAATATGTAACTGAAATGTATCGTTGTCTTTGATATAGACCTTTTTTTCCAGAGCACTGCCAACTGCTGCGTAGCTGCAGTGTCAGCCGCACACACACACACACACACACACACACACATCGTTGTTGCTTGACACCGCAGTTATGGTTGCTGCTCTGAGGAATCAGTCTACAGGGACGTGCAGAGAATGTTAGAGAGGCAGGGAGGCCTTTTGGTGAAAACATCAAAAATAGCAGACCTCCAAGCTCATAACGCGTCGCACTGCGAGGCGTTGTGAGCTGGGAGGTCGGCTATTTTCGGTGATAGGTACCACACTGAAATAAGCATAATAAAGTCAATACTGGATATCTGGTGTTCATGGATTTCTACACAGAGAGTTGGCAATTCTTGAGATGCTGCATTCAAGTTCAGGAGAGTTTGGAAAAGGCAATTTTATTGAATGCTGCCTTCAGGTATGGCATGGGAAGAGGGAATTTGCTTTTCTTTCACCATAGTAAAAACTGCATTCCTGGTCTGGAGAGGGCACTTTTTACAGATGGATAGAAGGGCAGGGGCTCAAGCCCCCTTTGATGTCTATGTGTGCACGTGCCTGTCGGTCTATATGCAGCTGGTAGATAGTTTCCATCTTACAACAGTTTTCCCCAACTAGTCCCCTCCCCTGTCTTTCTACAATTTACAATTTAGGCATTTAGCAGACACTCTGACAGACACTCTTGATGCAGAGCGATATTCAATAAGCAAGGGCAGCACAAGGGATCATAGGATCGTAGCCAAACCAAGAACCTGTCGCCAGTCTAACAGTAGAATAACCAAAACGTCTACAGTATAATCAATGCATTGAAACTATACACACTAAGGGTCTTTCACACTCTAATAAGGAACCTAACTAATTTCGGTTCGGGAGGGCTCCCCGACCCGAAATTATTTAGGTTCGGGGGGAGTTCATCCATACTTTCTTAACGGCTAGTGCCGAAGTCGCTTGTAAATATTGGAGGTCCGTGGCAAACGGTGGCATGACAACGTTTGTGGCCGATGAATGAGCATTGCAGGGCGGATACATATTTGAATTGCCCTCGCGCTGCACGCTGAATGACTGGAGGTCCAGTGAGTAGCAGCTCCAGTAGGCAGCAGCACCAGCAGGGTCTCTTCTCTCTCTCTCTCTCACTCACAAACCCTCGATCGAGCTCTGTCAAAAACATTTAATTTACAAGCTCACATTATAGACGTGCCGCCTCCCTTGCTGCATGCATGTCATCACACAGTCACAACTCGTCGTGGAAAACCTATCAACACGGAACACTAGTGTGTTTAAGCACTTCTTTTGTCTTTAAAACGGTCGGCGACGCGTTAGCGATACACGCAGCAAAGGTGTGTGTGTGTGTGTGTGTGTGTGTGTGTGTGTGTGTGTGTGTGTGTGTGTGTGTGTGTGTGTGTGTCGCGCGCGCGCCTCCCAGCGAGAACCTGACAATGTATCCGCTCTGCGAGGATCAATACACGGCCAGACAAGCATTGGAAGTTGGCGTGCCTCCCTCCCAAACCGCTGTTTCTTTGGCTTCACAGCCGAGCATATGAACTTGGAGCCGGGATGAATGAATGAGAAGACACCGCTGAGTACCGAAATTAAGTCGGGAGGTCACAACATTTCTCCAGCACCGTGGAGCCGAATTTAGTCGGTTGACGCCCCCCCGAACCGGGGGATGCGAACCATATTTGGGTTCGCCTAGTGCCGAACCGAAATTAGTTAGGCTCCTTATAATGGTATGAATCAACCCTAAGGCTGCGCAATATATCGAAAATGTATCGATATCGAGGTATCAACATGCAAGGTATACATATCGACGAAGACAGCTTGAAATGAGGCATTCATTATCTGGGTTAGGCAGGCAGTGGACCTAAAGCAGAAAAACATAACATGCTATCTTATATTACATTTGTAAACTGCAGCCAGCGGTTTTTGTTTGTCAGCATGTTTGTCAGTCAGACACGACCAAATGCAGCACTCCAATTGGCTAGGACTGATCACGTGGCACACGTGCCGACGTCCCACGTCACACCAGCGCCATACGGGCTGCTGACGTAAAGTCAACACAAGGCTAACAGTTAGCTAAACAAATGATGTATTCACGTTTGCAGAGTCAATAGCACTACTGTCCACATTCCAGTACAGTCCATCACTTAGGCACGAGTCCCGATCACATTACCATAATCTTCATGTATGTACATCCCATTACAGCCACATAACGTCAGTCTTTTTTATTTATGCGCAGTTTCTAACAGGGAGTGCGTCCGCCGGTAAAATATGTCCGACCGGAAACGTGCTGCGCCACAATAGTTCCGCCCAACAATAGTTCCCCCCATAGAGAGGCATCAGATAGATGGATACATCGATCATAGATGTATCTATCTATCTGCAGATAGATAGATAGATAGATAGATAGATAGATAGATAGATAGATAGTACTATAGAGAATCAATTATAATAAAAACAATCATAATAATTAAAACACATATTATTAACAATAATAATATATGGAATTAATATAGCACATCTATCTATACTGAGAGCCACAGAAAGATAGATTAGATACACACATCTATCAATAGATAGATAGATAGATAGATAGATAGATAGATAGATAGATAGATATAATAATAACTAGAAAAGAAAATTTCTAAGAAATTTTAAGTGTGCCTGCAGCTCGCTAAGTCTGTGCAACCTTGTGTAGCGGTTGGTGTTAGTGTTTCGTTTTGAGAGGGTCGTTCACCCCTGAAAAACACGTTTTGGCATGAAACGGTTACGTTTTGCGCGCTTGTGGTGCCCCCTATAAGTCGAAGTGGAAATGCTTTTGGGTATATGTTCAGTATAGCGCCCCCCACTTGTGGTTAAAATTTGGTGTTGACTGGATGTTTCGTTTGTGATTTATGGCTACTTCTTACAAAACGGGCTCCTCCCGCTAACTTTGGAACCCTGTTACGGAAGAACGGTATGGACTATCAAAATATCGTTTAAATATGTTTATCGCATGAGTCCATAGATCGTGTGTATCGATTTTTGTGACATTTGGAGAAAATATGTAGGAAAAGGAGCAAAAAGTGTGTTTTGAAGAAAATTCAAAATGGCGGAAAATCTATCCTGACGCAAATGGGCGTGGCCTATATGAGGAGATGCGTCATGACCCAAGAAATCCAGGGAAAAAGGAATTTTAATTTTCCGACCCACGGTTCAAGAGTTACAGGCCGAAAGGTAAAGTGGACTGTTATAGCGCCACCATGAGGCCAACTGACGAAATTATTTTTTATTTAATCCTTGATATCATTATAAATCTCCTCTCCAAGTTTTGAAACTGTAGCCCCTATGGTTTGCGAGAAAAAAAATATTGAATGTGAGTTTTTGCGATTCCCATTATAAGTCAATGGGTAAAATTAATTCACTAATAAATTAATATCAATTAAACGATACAACTTTTCTCTTAGAAAAGTAATAGCACCCCATTCCCGGCCGAGCCGCACGTTTTGATGTATATATTGCGGCGGTGGCGTAAATCGTGCGGCAGTTATTACGTGCCGAAATTTGCAAGGAACTTAATTACTTAAGTATGGCGGATTACAATAAGTGTTTTGCCATTGCATGGCAGGCACACTTAATAATAAGGGTAACTAGAAAAGAAAATTTCTAAGAAATTTTAAGTGTGCCTGCAGCTCGCTAAGTCTGTGCAAGCTTGTGTAGCGGTTGGTGTTAGCATTAGCGTTATTAACATTAGCATTTTTTGCATAAGCTTTAACATTATTTTATTTTTTTTAGATTTGTTTTTGGGCTTTTTGCCTTTATTGGATAGGACAGTAGACTGACAGGAAATGGGGGAGAGACAGGGAGTGACATGCGGCAAAGGTCGGCCGGATCGGGAATCGAACCGGCGACGCCGACAGGCATTGATGCCGAAATGGCAATGCCTATAGTGGAAGAAATATGTAACAAAAATAGGCTAATGTGTTTTTGCACCTAGGGGTATTTTTGTGCGCCGAATTCAAAAATTGACGGTCCCAAGCACTTTTCCCATGGGATCTGGTGGCTCTAATTCACTTACCATACTAGGGAAAAAAGACCCCCCAAAAAATCTTCTTTAAATAGCATGTGAGGGGTCTATCTAGGGGGCTTTCATGATTCTGAATCCATTGCAAGCATTTGTTTTGCACAAAAACATTCCTTGGGCAAGAAATGGACCCTACACAACTGTGAAAAGTGATGACTCATCACTAAACCATAGTTTTGTGGGGTCCATTTCTTGCCCAAGGAATGTTTTTGTGCAAAACAAATGCTTGGAATGGATTCAGAATCATGAAAACCCCCTAGATAGACCCCTCACATGCTACTTAAAGAAGATTTTTGGAGGGTCTTTTTTTCCTAACCCTAACCCTATGGTAAGTGAATTAGAGAAAAGTGAATTTGAGAAAAGTGCTTGGGACCGTCAATTTTTGAATTCAGCGCACAAAAATATCCCTCGGTGCAAATTTTCACGCTTTCTGCCGGAAGTGAACACCTTTTTCACATATTTCTCCCACTATAGGCCACCAGGCGCCCAAGCTTTAACATTATTGTTCTTCATATGACACCACCCACATGTCTGTACGACAAACGGTTCACGAGAAAACGGGTCACTTCCTGTTTGGTGAGGGGCACTTCCTGTTTGGCGAAATAGGCCCCAATTAAGTTTAAGGACTCTTAATCTTGTCATTTGATGCAACCCGCGTGTCTGTATGACAAACGGTTCACGAGATCAAGGGTCACTTCCTGTTTGGTGAGGGGCACTTCCTGTTTGGCGAAATAGGCCCCAATTAAGGTCATGGACGATTAATGAATTAAAGCTGCAAGCAGCGATGACCGGGCCCTCGCAGCTCTACCCACGTCACAAGGCCAGCAGCCAATCAGAAACCAAACAGGAAGTCAGCCATTTCGACTAATTAGTGGCGTTTTGGCGCATTTTTGGCCGTTATCACGGGTTGCACTTTAACGACAGTTTTTTGAGAAAAAATTGTTTTGAGAAAAAAAAAGTTTTTTTAGAAAAAAAAAGTTTGAGGAAAAAAAATTGAGAAAAAAAAATTTGAGAAAAATTTTTTTGAGAAAAAGAAAATTTGAGAAAAAAAAATTTTGAGAAAAAAAAAATTGAGAAAAAACAATTTTGAGAAAAAAATTTGAGAAAAAAAAATTTGAGAAAAAAAATTTAGAGAAAAAAAAAATTGAGAAAAAAAAAATTGAGAAAAATTTTTTTTTTGAGATTTTTTTTTTTGAGAAAAATATTTTTTTTTAGATTTTTTTTTTTTTTTGAGATGCATGACACCAGCCGCGAGTCTGTACGACAAACGGTTCATGAGTTATAGAGGCACTTCCTGTTTGGTGAAGGGCACTTCCTGTTATAGAGGGGGCGGGGCTTAATCAATTACAGCTCATCCCTATTGGTCGGAAAAAGACCAAAGTTGTGTGAGCATTTTACATTTTAAATGACGTTGCTAGGCAAAAGTATGGCAGAGTTATGTGGCGCCAAAGTTTCTGGGTTTTTTTCGGAGTCCCCCATTCAAAGTCAATGGAGTTTTTGGGCGTCGTTTTTTGCAAATTACATCGCAATGGTAACGCGGATCGGAAAGAAAAGTAATAGCACACCATTCCCGGCCGAGCCGCATATTTTGATGTATATATTGCGGGGGTGGCGTAAATTGTGCGGCAGTTATTACGTGCCGAAATTTGTGGGATCATTATTATTATTATCATTAAGTATGGCGGATTACAATAAGTGTTTTGCCATTGCGTTGCATGGCAGGCACACTTAACTAGAAAAGAAAATTTCTAAGAAATTTTAAGTGTGCCTGCAGCTCGCCAAGTGTGTGCAACCTTGTGTAGCGGTTGGTGTTAGCATTAGCATTTTTAGCATTAAAATTAACATCAGCATTAGCTTTAGAATTTTTAACATTAGCATTGTTAGCCTTAGCTTTAACATTAGCATTTTTACCATTAGCATTTTTAGGATTAGCATTATTTACATTAGCATTAGCATTTTAACTTTTAGCTGTTGGGACTGTGGGATCACCCACCGAGTTTGAGACCAGTAAAGTGTTGGGAAATGGAGTTATGGCTGTTTAAAGCCCAGCCAATAGGAAGGCAGAGGGGGCGGGGCTTAAGAAATTACAGATCATTCCTATTGGCCGTGTAAGTCCAGACACCAAGTTTCAAGACGGTACCATGCTGTGAACTGGAGTTATGTCTGTTTACAGCCCAGCCAATAGGAATACAGAGGGGGCGGGGCTTAATCAATTACAGCTCTTCCCTATTGGCTGGAAAAAGTCCAAAGACTTGTGAGCGTTTTAAAGTTTAAATCACGTTGCTAGGCAAAAGTATGCCAGATTAATGTGACGCCAAAGTTTCTGGTTTTCTTTTTCGGGGGCCCCCATTCAAAGTCAATGGGGTTTTTGGGCGTCGTTTTTTGCGAATAACATCGCCATGGTAATGCGGATCGGCAAGAAAAGTAATAGCACCCCATTCCCGGCCGAGCCGCACGTTTTGATGTATATGTCATAGTCTAATAGAGAACCAGCACGTTCAAGACGCGGAGCGTTCGCCGTGCGGTGCCGGGGCGGCGCCGGGGCGGCGCCGGGGCGGCGCCGGGGCGGCGCCGGGGCACCCACAGCAACGTGTTCCAGGCGGAGCCTGGCGGAGCCCCAGACACGAAGCCCAACCGAGTTACGAAGCCCCCCTGTATCCACGAAGCCCCAAGCGGCGCGAAGGCCAGCGGTCCTTGGTCCTGCTCTTCGCCCCCGAGCGCCGTAGGCGCGAGTGGCCGCGAAGAGCGGGCCAGGGCCGCGCGGCCGGCGGAGCGCCGCGCGAGTTACGAAGCCGTGGTGGACGCAATCGTTATATTAATATTTGCCCAGGCCGTAAGGCCTGGGCAAGCGCACGATAATGGCTAAGCTAGGCTAGGCTAGGCTAGGCTAGGCTAGGCTAGGCTAGGCTACGTAAACAACGTCGCAAATATAGTCGCAAACGAGTGACGTCAGCGCCTTCACTAGTAAATGCATAGAGTATGAGTGAATGGCTGTCGTACGCCACCTGGTGGTGATTAGTGTGTGGTGAACTACAAAACGAGCGCTCTTACAATGAACGTCCTGGGTTACCCAAACATCCTGTAACATATATATTGCGGCGGTGGCGGAAATCGTGCGGCAGTTATTACGTGCCGAAATTTTGTGAAGTGATTATTATTATTATACTAGAAGAGAAAATTTCTAAGAAATTTTAAGTGTGCCTGCAGCTCGCTAAGTCTGTGCAACCTTGTGTAGCGGTTGGTGTTAGCATTAGCGTTATTTCATTTGACGCAACCCGCGTGTCTGTATGACAAACGGTTCACGAGATCAAGGGTCACTTCCTGTTTGGTGAGGGGCACTTCCTGTTTGGCGAAATAGGCCCCAATTAAGGTCATGGACGATTAATGAATTAAAGCTGCAAGCAGCGATGACCAGGCCCTCGCAGCTCTACCCACGTCACAAGGCCAGCAGCCAATCAGAAACCAAACAGGAAGTCAGCCATTTCGACTAATTAGTGGTGTTTTGGAGCATTTTTGGCCGTTATCACGGGTCGCACTTTAACGACAGTTTTTTGAGAAAAAATTGTTTTGTGAGAAAAAAAAATTTGAGAAAAAGACATTTTGAAAAAAAAAATTGTGAGAAAAAAAAATGTGAGAAAAAAAAATGTTGAGAAAAAAATAATTTTGAGAAAACAATTTTGAGAAAAAAATTGAGAAAAAAAAAATTTGAGAAAAAAAAATTGAGAAAATTTTTTTTTGAGAAAAAAAAATTTTGAGAAAAAAATTTTGAGAAAAAAATTTTTTTGAGAAAAAAAAATTTGAGAAAAAAATTTTGAGAAAAAAAAAATTTGAGAAAAAAAATTTGAGAAAAAAAAATTTGTGAAAAAAAAAAATTTGAGAAAAAAAAAATTTGAGAAAAAAAAATTTTGAGAAAAAAAAAATTTGAGAAAAAAAAATTTGAGAAAAAAAAAAATTGAGAAAAAAAAATTTGAGAAAAAAGAATTTGAGAAAAAAAGAAAAGGTATGACACCAGCCGCAAGTCTGTACGACAAACGGTTCATGAGTTATAGAGGCACTTCCTGTTTGGTGAAGGGCACTTCCTGTTAAAGAGGGGGCGAGGCTTAATCAATTACAGCTCATCCCTATTGGTCGGAAAAAGACCAAAGTTGTGTGAGCTTTTTACATTTTAAATGACGTTGCTAGGCAAAAGTATGGCAGAGTTATGTGGCGCCAAAGTTTCTGGTTTTTTTTCGGAGTCCCCCATTCAAAGTCAATGGAGTTTTTGGGCTTTGTTTTTTGCGAATTACATCGCAATCGTAAAGCGGATCGGAAAGAAAAGTAATAGCACACCATTCCCGGCCGAGCCGCACATTTTGATGTATATATTGCGGGGGTGGCGTAAATCGTGCGGCAGTTATTACGTGCCGAAGTTTCCCCCATTCTAAGTCAATGGGGTTTTTTGGCGTCGTTTTTTGCGAATTACGTCGCAATGGTAACGCGGATCGGAAAGAAAAGTAATAGCACACCATTCCCGGCCGAGCCGCACGTTTTGATGTATATATTGCGGCGGTGGCGTAAATTGTGCGGCAGTT
>NC_137819.1:590000-820000 GCF_963921795.1 Nannobrachium achirus | reverse complement strand
GGGGCTGTGTTGGCCATCTGTCTTGGCGATATATGGATTCTGTTAGTGTGGAATGTGGCCGATGTGGCCTCCATATATGGGTAACTGGTCTGATAAACATCACTGGCCAGATGGCCTGATGCGTCTTACTAGTATAAATATAATGACAGTGTTGGGGAAGTTAAAGTTATATGTAACTGAGTTACGTAACCAAGTTACATTTTGCTGTAACTTGCTGGTCTGAGTTACATTCATATTTAAGTAACTTGTCAATAACTGAGATACTTTTGGGGTCATTTATGGCTCAAGTTACAAGTTACAAGAAGTTACAAGCAAAGTTATAATTTTACATTTAAGTTTTGTTAAGATTTACGATCAAATGTCCTCAACAGATCATAATTCTGCTGGCATTTGACTTTTTTTGTAGGATATTATATTTTGTTTCATGTACACCAAATGTACATTCTCAATTTAACGCTGAAAAAAAGTAACTCAAGTTACTCAAGTTACTTTTTCTATGTAACTTGAAACTTTATAAGTTGCATTTCTCCAGGGGTATAACTTTAACTTGATCAAGTAACTTGATCAAGTTACTGCAGGGTGAGTTACTTGTAACTGTACAAGTTACACTTTCAAAGTAACTTCCCCAACACTGTATAATGACACGACCAGAAATAGGTGGTGAAGGAATGACTGCAGACTGGATATCGGACGAAGGACGAATTATTGCGACCGTATAGGTCACATTTATTGTGAAAACCTGCAGATCATGTCCATCTGTCTGTGCGTGTGTCACGCAATATGTCACACTCCAATATGGCCAAGACATCTCCATACCATTGTTTCCTGTTGAGATTGGCACATTTCACCCAGGTTTTTTCATCTCACTCACGTCACTTTGTCTGCTGACCTCACTCAGCAACAAAATAAACAGAGAATAAACAAAACTGCAATTCTGCAATGTAGTTTCAAATGTGTTACATTGCAGGTGCTTTTTGAGAGTGAAAAAATAAGAAGACACAAAATAAGATGACATGTGTGATCTGGGCAGCTTGCCCCAGGAAATGTGCCAAGCTCAATAGGCAACAACGGTATCTGAACGGTATCTGACCACACAAACTCCAGATATGGATATAGCTGACCTGTTCTGACATCACAATGATGACTCGACCAGCCAGATTAATAGTTTAACTCCTGCTTCTTAACTGTGCCATATTAAAAAGGTTCTGATGTTTTAGCGTGACCTCGCACTTTTGGGGCGAGGTCGCTTCTTGCCCTTAGGGCGTCTTACTGGCAAAATGCACATGTGCATGTGTTTTTGTGTGCACAAAATATGTTTGATTATTATTTTTTTCTCAAAAAAACGTATCCCACGGTTTTGTAACCCACTTTTCACCCAAAAGACATTGCACACATCAGTTGTTGTGCACCTTATAGTTCTATACACCACCATGGTGCTTGTTGACTTGGGTCTCCATAGAGACTATCACTCATCTAACAGCCAGGGCCTTGTTCTGAATCCACAACATGAGAGACAAAGACAGGGGCGTCATAAGGGGAGGAAGTGGGACTGAGTTACTAGGGCCCAAAAGGTGGAGGGGCCTGGAATTATTTTATACTTTAGCTCCGTGCCGCGCTGTGAGCTTGTAGATCTGCTATTCTTTAAAAGTCGTGAAAATGTGTGCAAATGTTTGAATATATGTATTTTTTAAGCAAACATTTGTAACAAAAATGTTGCTTCTGGGGGGTCCCTGGAACTAAATATTTTGCATATCATTTTGGGGGTCCGTCACATGAAAAGGTTCGAGCACCACTGACATAGATCCATATTTTTTTCAAAAAACCTTAGAAGCGTTTGAAATATTCAAAGACTTGCACAAATGAATGTTCGCGATTTATCAAAAATGGCAGATCTACAAGCTCGCAGCGCGGCACTCGGTGCCGCGCTGTGAGCTTGTAGATCTGCTATTTTTCGATAGTTAAATAGCACAAAAATGCGCCCTATATGAAGAACATTCATGGGGGCCCCGCAGTGAATCCTTGTACCCAGGGCCCAGAATTTGGTGCGACGCCTGGACACAGAGTCATCGAGGGCAGCGGAAGACATTCTACACTCAGCCGACAGCCAGCGTCCAGCTAGGATGAGACAGATTCTGGGACTATTTAAAGAACGGACTTAATTAATTTAGACTTTTGATGGGAGATTCTTAATTAACATGCAATGCAGCGGCCCCGGGGTGGGATGAGGACGTGTTACGCACATAGGGCTATGAAAAGACATTGCATACAAATGAGGGGAATTATGTGTCAATGACACGCCCTCCCAGCAGGGACGTGCAGAGAATGTTAGAGAGGCAGGGGCTGGAATTTCCAAAAGGGCCTTTTGGTGGAAGCACCGAAAATAGCAGACCTCCAAGCCAGGCCCGGCGCTACATGGGCGCGGGGGGGGGGGGGGGGGGGGGGGCTTGCTGGGGCATTGCACCTTTAACGGAGGTGATCCGCACCTCCCCAACTGGCTACCGCGTAAAAGTCCAATATCTTAACCATCACTCCAAAGGGATATCCCTATGGAACGAGGGCAGATATTAGAGTTTTGAGGCTTCAGGCTGGGGCAGCGACTCTCTCCGCCACACTCACCCCCCCTTTGACCTCCTCCTACGGGGAAGCCCGGATCCGGGTCATGGCACCAATGTAACGGAGGTGATCCGGACCTCCCCAACCGGCTTCGAACTCGGGTCTCCCGCGTAAAAGTCCAATTTCTTAACCATCACTCCAAAGGGATATCCGTATGGAACGAGGGCAGATACTAGACTTTTGAGGCTTCAGGCTGGGGCTGCGACTCTCTCCGCCACACACCCTCAGTTGCAAGTTGTGCCCCCTCAGTTTATATTCTATGTAAAGTCAAGAAAATATCCGAAACAACACAAATATTGGCTGAATATTATTATTGTCATAGAGATTACTATAACAGTATTGAAACACAGTTGCTCCCTAATAATTATCTGATTATTATTATCAGCAGCTGGTGCAGCAGCGCAACTCGGAACTCCCATCTAATCCGCAATTTAAAATCACCTAAACCACAGCGCAGTAGCAGCGGCTGTTGTTTCAGCTCCCAAAAACTGGCATCTGTTGTAGGTATTATAGATAATAAAAAGAATGTTCATTATTACTAGCCTATATAAAAAATATAAAAAATGTGTGCCCCCTCGCAGTTTTCACAGTTTTCATCCTGCAGCCGGCCCTGCTCCAAGCTCACAACGCGTTGCACTGCGACGTGTTGTGAGCTTGGAGGTCGGCTATTTCGGTGTGTGAAACCACACTGAACTAAGCATAACCAAGTCAGTAATGGAGATGTGGCGTAATGGCATGGATTTCTACACAGAGAGCGCAATTCAAACATAAGATGCTGCATTCAAGTTCAGGAGAGTTTTGACAGGGAAATTCTATTGAATGCTGCCTTCAGCTATGGCATGGAGAGAGGGCATTTTCATTTCTTTCACCATAGTAAAAACTGCATTTATTTATGCATTTATTTATTTATTTAGAGAGAGTGAGAGAGAGAGTGAGAGAGAGAGAGAGAGAGAGAGAGAGAGAGAGAGAGAGAGAGAGAGAGAGAGAGAGAGAGAGAGAGATTTTATGCGGTTGACACACACACACACACACACAGACAGACAGACAGACAGACAGACAGACAGACAGACAGACAGACAGACAGACAGACAATTATTTGCCTTATATGCATTGATCAACACTTGGACAATATGTGAAGATATACATGATGTTATTTCAATACAGGCTAAGTTCATTTAAATTAGTTTAATGAATTGTTTGTGTGTCAATGAATCTGTGTCAGCTGATAATAATTAAACCATGGTATGGACGCTATGTTGTGAACAACCAGGAGAATGGGATGGGATAGGAGCTGTGCACGCGTGCCCTCTAGTGGTAGGTTTGATAAAAGCTTGTAGAAATAAGATTGATTGAATGAAGACTTATTAGAAGTTTGCATACAGTAGGAAAGGGTACAGTTTCATTACAGTACAGTTCACTGGTGGTATAAGGTCAACTAAAAGGATACACCCAAAAAAGCATGTGACTTGTTTCAATTGAGGTCCTTTTTAAAAAAAAACTCATATAGACCTATAGACAGAACACAGTACACTGCAGAAGATATCATAAAAGAAAAAGAGTGGTAGGCTAAACACAATGCAAAATAAATGTTCAGTTAAATTGGCTAAATGTTTGTTGCACAACACAAAGTGCTCATGGTTGTTAGAACTCAGAAGATGTAAAATGTTGCCCAAGATGTAAAAAAAGAAAAAAGAAAAAAAGAAATAATAATAAAAAAGGTTTACATGATCATTAAATGCTTAAACTTTTGACAATTGATCTATATTTTCTATAATTGCTACAAAACATGTATAACCATCTAACCACAGGGATCTAACCCCAAACCCTATTGGTTGCCCTGGCAACCAATCAACCGACCAACCAGAGCGCAACACACCGTCCCTCCCAGCCATGGGATTGTAGACTTTACCAAAACAAATCCACAACGCGTGGCTTTTCCCGCAGAGGTGACGTCACTTGAACCCGCCCCCTACCTCACATAAAAACAAAATAGAAAACAGTACTCACACATAGTATAGGCCCTACCCGTCATTATAAATATGTTCACTTTTTATTTTATTCAATATCCACTGGCTGAAGCTCTGTAGCCTAACTTTTTAAAATGTATTTAATCAAAATGTGTCATTATATAGATAATGTAGTCCTACGTAGGCTAAATAAATAAATACATACATAAATAATGATAAATTATCTGAATTCTTAAAAATAAAATAAAATAAAATATGTTTTTAATGTACAATCGTTTTGTCCCTCATCGCCCCCTCACCCCCCCCCCCTAAAAAAAGAAAAAAAAAAAAGAAAAACAAGTGTATAGACTACAAAGCATAGAGCTAGACAACTTTATCTCGAACTTATGCAGAATATAGCTTGTAGATATTCTTTTTTTTTTTTTTTTTTTTTTTTTTTTTAGCGACACGCCTCCCTCCCTCCCTCTGAGAGGGCGAGGAAGGGGAGGGGGAGGGACCAACCAAGGGGCAGGAAGTGAAGTCACTTTTCCTCCAGTTTGACAGACAGCAGACCCGTCCATGATGCGTGTTATTATTGTTATTAGGCTGTAGTGCAGCAGGCAGCAAGCAGATCACTGCTCTGCGCTGCGATCACTGTTCAGAGGGATGAGCAGACCGTAGAGCCGCTGCTACCTGTACCCACCTATCCTTCCTTCCTTCCTACCTACCTACCTACCTACCTACCTACCTGCCCTGCTGCCGGTGGAGGACAGCGACCAGGCAGAGACCCAGGGACAACCAGGGCCGCTTTGACCCACGTCTAGCCCCGCTAGACCACCGATCGCACCATAGATAGACAGACCCCCACCCCTGGTCTGGACGGACCCTCCGGTGCTGTCTTTCTGTCTGTCTGTCTGTCTGTCTGTCTGTCTGTCTGTCTGTCTGTCTGGGAGCTGCCTAGCTGTTGACCCCGGAGGCAGGAGAGATACTGAGAGGAGCCCGATCGTCGCCGACGTTTGGGTGGGGAGACAAGAGAGAGACAGACAGACAAACAGACAGACAGACAGACAGACAGACAGACAGACAGACAGACAGACAGACAGACAGACAGACAGACAGACAGACAGACAGACAACCCAACCAGCCACAGTCAGGCAGTGCAGATCGCAGAGGCAGCGACATCCACCAACCAGCCACAAAAAAACAATACGGCGGTTCATCCCCCAGCCTCCTCCCCGCCCTGCCGGTGCGTCTGTCTGGGCTAGCAGCAGCTGCAGCGACCTGCCGCCGCCGCCTCCTCCGCAGACATGAACGGCATCACCAAGGGCAGGTTCGAGGTATGTTGATGTTATGTTATGTACGATTGATTGATGATGTTGATGAGAGGGTGTACAAATGGAACCAAATGGTTCCATTTGTACACCCTCTCATCATATTATGTATGACGATGATCATCAACATAGGCTAGATGATGATCTCTCATCATCATATTATAGTCTATCTATGTATATGTTATGTATGATGATGATGACAGCTTATTCTTATCGCTTGACTGTGTTTGTTTATTATAGCTGAATAAATGTGGGGAGTGTGTGTGTGTGTGTGTGTGTGTGTGTGTGTGTGTGTGTGTGTGTGTGTGTGTGTTCGATCCTGTGTCTGTGTGGCGTCTAATTTTACATGCTGCAGGAGGACGGGACAGGAGGGGAAGCCGAGGCTTTTGTTGGCCTGAAGGGAGGGTAATCCGAAATCCTGTTATTATTGTCCAGCCGGCACCAGCTGACAGGCAGGCAGGCAGGCAGCGACAGCATGGGGCTTAGTTAGAGAGTTGCAGCCTGGGACTGGAGTGGAGTGGAGGGGCTGGGGGCACGCAGGCAGAGACTACACCACCCCAGGGCTGGTGGTAGTGGTGTTATTGGTGGTAGTGGTGGTAGTGGTGGTGTTGCCGCAAATTGCAACACTAGATCTTTTTTTAATCTGTTGAATCTAGGGTTGCAATACCTCCCATAGGCAGCCAATGCATCCAAACAGGTTTTTTTTGCTATCTGATTGTATTAAACAACATCAAACTTGCCAATATTGGGGCTGTATGGAAAGCTTGACGTATTCGCTTTCTATCTGCAAAGTGTTAGTTTCATAAAAACCCACCATAGACATGTTATGACTGAGCTACTTTCTGTCAAGAAATTCAGTTCAGGTGATATTTCTTTCTAAGTGATGGAGTTTGGAAGCACTCGTGGGAAGTCACTCAATGGTCCTGTGTACCACCTGGTTCTAAATGTCACATAATGCAGGAGTTAGTGGGACATTGAGCTATTGAAGACACGCACTTCCAAAGTTCAACACTTAGAAAAAAGAAGACAAAAAAAACATGTCTGCTCGGATTTATTGACAGAAAGTAACTCATAACATGAGCTACGGTGGATTTTTATGAGACAAACACTTTGCAGATAGAAAGAGGATACTCCAAGCTTTCCATACAGCCCCAATATTGTTGAGTTTGACGTTGTTTAATACAATCAGATAGAAAAAAAAAATTCTGATGCATTGGCTGCCTGTGGGAGGTATTGCAACCCTAGATTCAACCGATTAAAAAAAATCTAGTGTTGCAATTTGCGGCTATTGGTGGTGGTTGTAGTGGTGTTATTGGTGGTGGGTGCTGCAGACCCCACAGTTAACAAGGCAGACACTGCATGGCCATCTAAAATACAGCATCCACATTCAAGACACTGTAACAGTATTTAAGTAGAGAGGTGCAATTATTGGGGAATTGCCATGAGGAACATGTTCTATGTTGTGATGTTAATTTTGTGAAGATAACTTCAGTTAACTATTTTCAACCCAGATAACTTCAGTTAAAAGGTCAACAAAAAATCAAACCTATGTTTGAAGTCAGCGGTGGTGGATGTGAGCAGTTCATTTAGAAGTTAAGTTTCCTGTGTGTGTGTGTGTGTGTGTGTGTGTGTGTGTGTGTGGGGAAAGTCCCGAAAGCGCGAAGCCCGAAAGCGCGAAGTGGGGAAATGTCTCCTACCGCACCGTTAGCGCGAAGTGGGGAAATGTCTCCTACCGCACCGATATTGTATGGTAGTACAGCTCCTTGTGAACGTTGATAATATGCAGTGCTCGATATTGTATGGTAGTACAATGTCTCTCTTTTCATTCACATGCTCCACTGTGCACGCACTGAGCACGAATATGCAGTGCTGTCTGCACTCAGCTTGTCTCGCAAAATAGCTGATCTGCAAGCTCACAACACGTCGCATCCACGAGACAACGTGAGCTTGTAGATCATTTCTCTGCCTTCAGCCCTTCACAATAAGGGTCCAGGAAGATATATTGTGTGGTAGTAGCCTACAATAGTTTCGACAGGGGGCACCCTTTTTCATTTAGTCAAATATATTGTGTGGTTGTGTAGTTTCTTACGGCTTAAAATGTCCTCACGCCTCCCCTCTCGTTCGCGCTAACGGTGCGGTAGGAGACATTTCCCCACTTCGCGCTTTCGGGCTTCGCGCAAAAGGTACGCACCCGTGTGTGTGTGTGTGTGTGTGTGTGTGTGTGTGTGAGAGTGTGAGTGAGTGTGTGTGCCTGGCCTGCTCAGCAGCGCCCCTTGGTCACCCAGGCCTGCCACTGGTCACCAGCATTATTGCAGCTCATGATATGGACAGACATAGTAACGTAGTAAGTAGAAAGTCACTCTTAAGCTGGGTTCAACAAACCTGGATGGTTGGAGCGGTGCGATTACATACTGTACAAAGTCAATGCAAAGACGAGACGACGCGCAACCAGGCGCGGCGCGAACGATCCGAACAATCACCTTAGCCGGCATAAAAGTTCTCGGACATAGAACAATAGTGCGTTGCCTATAGCAACCACACAAATTATAGTTAACTGCTGAATTATTGAAAAAGCATTAACATAATGGAAGAAGAAAATAATTATTTGAGAGAGAGATGAAGCAGGGACCCCCACAACCTGTTAATAGATTCCATTTAGTTTCATCGTTTGACAGCACAATCATCAGTGTATTTTGGATTCATGTCAATTTATGTTTTCAGATATTTAACCACTTGAGCCGTCATTACCTATGATAAACTTGACCTTTCACGTTGTACTTAGTCTGCTCTTTTTCCCCTCTACACCAAACCTCTTGGCTACAGTTCTCAGAATATGGACACTAGGATTCAAGTTGTTCATATAAAAGGGATTGGAAGATTTGGAGGACCCCCTGTAGTAACTCTGAGGACCCCCTAGGGGTCCCGCACTCCCTGTTGAAGACCCTGTGCTATATTATTTCTGGTGAAGAGATTGGGGGTGTGAGAAGGCAACAAGAACAGACCAAGTACAGATTGCAACTCAGGTCTGTTTGAAAAAGAACAGAGCGTTTAAGTGGAGGGGGAGGGATGGTCATTTCAGTACTCAGAAAAGATAACAGCAGCAGAGAGAGACAGACAGACAATTCAAGTCAAAATGAAGATGAGATACGAGCGAAGACACTTATCTCAAAGAAATCGCGATTTACGATATTTACGATATATATATCGCGATAATCAAAACTATTATCCTGGGGCGGAACATGTGCCAAAAAATAGCAGATCTTCAAGCTCACAGCGCGTCGCGGCGCGTTGTGAGCTTGAAGATCGGCTATTTTTTGGCAAAGACATTTGATAGAGAGTGAAAAAATACTCTATTAAGTATATTATAAGTACTTTTACCAATTCTAGAGGGTTTACCGGATATGCAGCTCGGCAGATAAATGTGAATTGATCCCAGTGCATGACGGAGGACGATATTACGATATATTAAACCTCCACGATACGATTATAACTCGCTTATCGTCCCATCCCTATTACAGTGTGATGCATCCGTAACGATTACACAGAATACCTCTACTAATATCTATCTAATCTATCTATCTCTAATTATCTATATGCCTATAGTGCAGTGGTTTTCAACACTTCATATAAAGGTCCATTCAGTATTTAGGCCACAGACCACAATTTGATGTAGGGATGTTAACAATTAATCTAAAATCGGTTAATTGCCGCCAAGGACTTAATCAATTAAAATAAATTAATCGCAATTAATCTTTTTTTTGTACTAAAAAACACAGCTTATCAATTAATCGGTTAATCGATCGATACGGTTATCAACTACCCTTACAGCTCAGTGACATATCGCCGATGAGGAGCGTTTGCTCATTGGGAAGATGCATTTGCGGCGTCGTTTGCCGATGCTGCGCGAGCGAGGAGCTAAATTGGCAACATATAGCCCCTACATTGTTACCGAGGGTAATAGGCATCGGCGCTAAGTCACTGTGCGGTCTGGGTATCAATTAATGAATTAATCCCAAAACGTAGAATATGTTGTTGTCGTTGCCTAAGATTTTGTTCCATACTGTAGTGATGTGGTAGCTTAGCATAGGAGAGATAACAGGCAAATATCCATCAAAATATCAATTCTTCTACATTCTCTAACAATTACAATAACGGGTCCATTTGGTTTCATTGTACACTCTCAAGTGGTAAAGATCTTCATAATAAGCGTCCATTTGGTTACCAACTCTCCATCATTTTGCTGGGAGCCACCTGGAACCCCCTCAAGGACCACTTGTTGAGAAACACTTTTGTAGTGCTACATTATGCGTACAGAGCAGCCATAGACTGTAAAAAATCACACCTGTGTGAACTGAGCGGTGGTCGTGGAGGCTGCGCAACAGCACTACTGTGTACTTTATCATCTACAGACAGTAAATGAATTGTGTGGATGCCGCCATCTTTCTACATCCTGTCCTGAAAATGGAAATGGTACCATGATTCTATTGGTTGGGAAAGAGCGGGGGGTGGGTCAATGCATACTATTGGTTGGGAGCTGAATCAAGCTAGCCATGCGGGGCACACATGGGACCAGAATTTAACAAAACACATATCATAGTGATTGAAAGAAGACATTGAACTGGCACCTGGAAGCATAAAGTATTTATGACAATGTTTATTAACTCATACCTCGCGATCCCCGTAGAGCTCGTAGATTTCCCGCTGTACCGCGCTGCCATGCCCGTAGAGCCCGCATAGTTTAATTAGCTTTAATCATTATGAAAGGATTAAAAGTATTAGCGCAGATTTTCGCTGATTCTGGCTCTTTAGGCCCGCCCCCCTAACTGTATCCGGTCATTTCCGGTCTGGACCGGATCCAGCTTTCCGTATCCAGTCTGAGCCTGGGCCATAGTCCCGCCTCCATTGGTTTACTGTGTAACAGAAGTGGAAGCTACTGGGCGATGGAACGCTCGTTTTTCAATCTGATTTTTGCGTTTGGAAACTTTGATCCAGTCTCTACACGCCTGGATTATGATCCCCGCACATATCGTGCGTTTTGTGCGCGAACGTGTCCACGTGTTACCATAGCGCACAGTTGGCTTTTTTCAATGCTTTTTCATGTAAACACTGGCTGATAAGCAGAGATACAGCGTGGCAACGGATATGTCTTTTTCAATGGGGTTTTTTGTATTCGAAAGCTTGTCACCGAGTCTACACGTCTACTAGATGAGTCGCGCACAGATTGTGCACGATGCGTGCACGTGCCCACGTTAAAAGGTAAGGACAATTTGGCAGCTGCTTACTATAGCTATGTTTAAAATGGCAGAGAAAAAGTTAAAGGACAACTTTTTTACAACAAGGGTTCATATTTTAGATAGTCATTAGAGAAAAGAAAAGATGAGTGTTAAAATGTTTTCATTTACTTCTTTCTGTCATTTTAGTGATTTTAAAGATTTTGATTTGCGTGCATGCCCCCAACAAGTGGCTTTTTAGACACAATAAGCCCATTCCCAAGATGCATCACCATCTTTCATGGGCAGATGTGACTTATGGGGGCTGGTGTAAATAGTAACAAAGACATTGATGGCTTATTGTGTCTAAAAAGACATATTTAGCCACTTGTATGCATGCCCCCACCCACTGAAATCAAAATAATAAAATCGCTAAAACAATAGGAAGCAGTAAATGAAAACATTTTAACACTCATCTTTTCTTTTCTCTTAATTACAATCTAAAATATGAACCCTTGTTGTAAAAAAACGAAAGTTGTCCTTTAAGGTAATAAGTTCGGCAAAAACCCCATTCAGTTGAATGGAGCGTAATTCTTTTTGGTCCCAGCAGGGGGGGCAAACAGCGAAAACTAGTGGCCATTCATATGAACTTCCTCTTGAAGTCTCTTCGTATATGGCCTCAACTTGCAAGCCGGATACTATACCCATGGTACAGAGCAGCATATCTATATCTATTCTGGGTGTCCTTTTGTCTAGAGAGTACAAAAACACTGTTGTTGCTTCAGACACAAGTCCTTGTAGGTCTCCTAACAGAGAAGCTAGACACGCTGCCAGCACGGACAGTCAGGGGCGTCACAGGGGGGGCTGGACTGAGTTACAAGGGCCCAAGGTGGAGGGGCCTTAATTATTTTATACTTTAGCTATTGAAAAATAGCAGATATACAAGCTCACAGCGCGGCACCGAGTGCCACGCCGCAAGCTTGTAGATCTGCTATTTTTGAAAAGTCGTGAAAATGTGTGCAAATCTTTGAATATAATGTATTTTTTAAGCGAACATTTGTAACTCAAATTTTGCTTCTGGGGGGTCCCTGGAACTAAATATTTCCGTGGCCAAAAACATATCATTTTGGGGGTCCTTGACATGAAAAAGTTTGAGCACCACTGACATAGAAACATAGGTTTTTCAAAAAGAAAAAACCTTAGAAGGATTTGAAATATTCAAAGACTTGCACAAATGTTCACGATTTTTCAAAAATAGCAGATCTACAAGCTCACAGCGCGGCACTCGGTGCCGCGCTGCGAGCTTGTATATCTGCTATTTTTTCAAATAGTTAAAGCACAAAATGTGAGTGAATCCTTGTACCCAGGGCCCAGAATTTGGTGTGACAGCCCTGCGGACAGTATATGCCGGTGCAGAGAGAATGGGTGCATGCATGCACACTGCATGCACGTACCCATTCAGAGAAGAAAGCTTTGATGTGGGGACTTAAGATTATGGCCCTGGGCAGAGATACATAATACCTGCGGTGTAATGATTATGGCTGTGTTTACACAAACCAAACCTGCCCCTGGTCCGACCGGTTATGAATGTATGCATGTAGCCAAGTAACTGACTGAGTAAATATATATATAACTGTGTATGTGACTGTGTGTGTGTGTGTGTGTGTGTGTGTGTGCGTGTGCGTGTGAGGGGGTAGTAGCATGCGTGTTTATTTTTCATCAGGCACGCGCACACATAGACATCAAAGGGGGCTTGAGCCCCTGCCCTTTTATCCTTCTGTAAAAAAAGTGCAGCAAAAACGCAGCATCTTATGCTGAAAGAATTGTCCTCTCTGCGTAGAAACCAAGCATCGAAAATATTTTCAATATTTTCACCAAAAAACTTCACATTCTCTGCACGTCCCTGTTGTTCATCTCAGGCCTAGTTTACAAATTGTTCGAATGGTTTGACTTGATGGCACTGATTTTATCTGTCAGATACCTGTGAGTGTGTGTGTGTGAGTGAGTGAGTGAGGGAGAGAGAGAGAGATGGAGGTGCTTGTGTGTGTGTCACACCGTGTCAATGGATTTCCCAGGCTCAGTAAGCTTCTTAGAAAGAGTTTGAAAACTAAACGTATGGTGGAGGAAACAACAGAGAGAGAGAGAGAGAGAGAGAGAGAGAGAGAGAGAGAGAGAGAGAGAGAGAGAGAGAGAGAGAGAGAGAGAGAGAGAGAGAGAGACGGAGAGACGGAGAGAGAGAGAGACGGAGAGAGAGAGATAACAGAGTGACTTCTTGAGTAGAGCAGGAGTTTATTGAGAATGAGGACAGCTCCAGAAATGAATATCAATATTCCGATATCAGCTGGACTCTCTCTCTCGCACGCACGCACGCACGCACACACACACACGCACGCACGCACACACACGCACACACACACACACACGCACGCACGCACGCACGCACGCACGCACGCACGAGGGCTGCAGGAAATCCTGATCTCATTCCAACCTCATCTTCATCTGTGTCATTTGAGATTTTAAACCACTTTAACCATAATTTTATACTTTATGCTAGTCAAAAATGGCAAAAATATTTTGAGATGTTTCTATGTCAGCGGTTCTCAAAGTTTTTCATGTGAAGGACCCCCAAAATGATATGTATTTGTCCACGGACCCCCACCTCAAAATATTTAGTTCCAGGGAACACCCAGAAGCAAAATTTGAGTTACAAACATTCGCTTTAAAAATTACATATATTCAAAGGTTTGCACACATTTTCACGACTTTTTCCAAAATAGCAGATCCGAGTGCCGCGCTGTGAGCTTGTATATCTGCTATTTTTAAATCGTTAAAACATTCAATAATTCTAGGCCTAAATGGGTTTTTAACATTGCCAACGGCTTCATGCTGAGCTGAGTCACGTAGTAGCGTAGGCTCCTCAGAACAAGCCAGCCTGACCCCCCCCCCCCCCTCCCCGGTGTTGTGCTGGAGGATAGCGAGGAACGCCCCGAGTCAGCCAGTGTGGCGGAACTCCCTGCTCGGGAATGCTGCTCTGCTGCTGCTGGCACAGGGAGCCATGACAGCAGGACTCACTCTGGCTGCATGGGGCAGGGAGATTTTAACCACCCATTTAGGCCTGGGATTATTGAATGCTTTAAAGTGCAGGTGCCATGATTTTCCCCTCTATAAAACATGATTATCTACTATTATGATTATACTAGGAGGAAGAATTTTTCCAAAAAAGTGTACAGAAAGAGTTAAAATGATGTTTTTATGTGGCCACACCCACCAGTTCATTGGTATGCGTGGTTGTCATGGTGGGTGGTGACCCAGCTGAAGTTAGCCACACCCACGTGTGTTGGGTGAATGGTAATTAGGGGAGGGGTTGATTCTATGATGTAATAATTATGGGTGTTTTTGGAACGGCACGTCTGACCCAGCAGGTGGCATCCCCCAGCTAAAAACCCAAATAAAAAGAGAATGCATAATTTCTCATAACAACCACACCAGGGGGTCTAATGAACTACTGTCAACCTCCTAGACACATGAAAACCAGAAAAAGTACAAAACTATGGCACCACCTCTTTAACTATTGAAAAGTAGCAGATATACAAGCTCTACAAAACCATGAAAATGTGTGCAGTTTTAAATAGAGCCCGACCGATGCCATATTTTTTGACCGATGCCAATTTTTGCCGATGGAGAGTGCTAGACCACCGATTGACGATGTTTAACCAATGTTTTGTAATAATATAAAATAATAATAAATAGCCTAAATTTCAAAAACGTCTTACATTCAAAACCTTTTTTTCCTCTTTTCCCCAATGGTCCGTGGACCACCAGTTGTCCTTGAGGGGTTTCCAGGTGGTCCTCAGCAAAATGATGGAGATTTGGTAACCAAATGGACCCTTTATAAGATCTTTAACTCATGAGTGTAAAATGAAACCCAATGGATCCTTACGGGCAACGGCAATATATTCTAGGTTTTGGGTCTGAGTGGCTAAATGTCATCAAATGGTGGTCTGATATTACTTATAAAAACAACCGATACATCGGAAAGATAATGACCCATGTCCGATACCGACATCGGGGTCCAAAAACTACCGATATATCGGTTTGACCGATTTATCGATCGGGCTGACCGATATATCGATTCGGGCTCTATTTTTAAAGCGAACGTTTGTAACTCAAATCTTGCTTCTGGTGGGGTCCCAGGGACAAAATATTTTGAGATGGGGGTCCGTGGCCAAATACATATAATTTTTGGGGTCCTTGACATGAAAAAGTTTGAGCACCACTGACATAGAAACAGTTAAAAAAAAAAAAAAGAAAAAACGTAGGAAACATTAGAAAACATTTATAGAATCGGGTCAAAATATTCAAAGACTTGCACAAATTGTCATGATTTTTCACTCGGTGCCACGCTGTGAGCTTGTAGATCTGCTATTTTTTATAGTTAAAGAATAAAATATTCGTCTTAATGGGTTAAGCCCTAGTTTTATAATATAGGCCACTATTGTCGTATGAGGGTGTCGTGCGGCGAAGACAGACGATCTACAAGCTCACAGATTGGCGCGACATCTCGACACGTTGTGAGCTTGTACATCGACTATCTTAGCTATTTTGACATTTTATGTTTTATGTTTTCTTTTTTTTTTTGCTTCCCTCGCTGCCTGCCTGGCACACACATGGTGCCAGCGTGGCGGGAACCTTTAATGAAGCATGCAGAGAGATGCATGCCATGCCATGCCGGGGTGGCCTAAAGGCTGCCTAAAGGCCAAATATCGCACAGTTGCACACAGGGGCGTCACAAGGGGGGAAACGTGGGACTGAGTTACTAGGGCCCAAGGTGGAGGGGCCTTAATTATGTTATACTTTAGCTATTGAAAAATAGCAGATATACAAGCTCACATGCAAGCTTGTAGATCTGCTATTTTTGAAACGTCGTGAAAATGTGTGAAAATCTTTGAATATATGTATTTTTTAAGCGAACATTTGTAACTCAGACTTTGCTTCTGGGGGGTCCCTGGTATTTTGAGATGGGGGTTCATGGCCAAATACATATCATGTTGAGGGTCCTGTTTGGGCACCACTGACTATAGAAACATTTTTTTTCAAAAATAGCAGATATACAAGCTTGCAGCACGGCACTCGATGCCGTGCTGTGAGCTTGTATATCTGCTATTTTTCAATAGTTAAAGTACAAAATAATGCGTAATAATGTGTTCCCAGCATGGGGGGCCCGCAGTGAATCCTTGTACCCAGGGCCCAGAATTCGGTGCGAAACCCCTGGTTGCACACACCGCTGTGTTGCTCAATAACTCTCCTCCCTGGGGGGCCAGTGGCTCAGGAGCTAGAGCTGCCGCCATGGGAACCAGAAGGTTCCCGGTTCGATCCCGGGGGGGGGGGATCTCGATATTCCTACGTCCCATTTGTCCCACTAAGGGTTAGGGTTAGGTTAAGGCATAGTTTTACTGAGGTTAGGTTTGGGCATGGGACGATATGAAAATGTCATATCACGATTATTGTGACAAAAGAAATCATGATTTACGATATTATCCCGTTAATCAAAATCTATTATCCTGGGGTGAAACATTTGCCAAAAAATTCCAGATCTACAAGCTCACAACACGTCGCATTGCGACGCGTTGTGAGCTTGTAGATCGGCTATTTTTTGGCAAAGACATTTGATAAAGAGTGAAAAAAGTGAATGGAGATGTGTAACCACGACAAATAGGGGTAAATTCTCCTTCTACAACACTGGCACCTAGGTGTGGAATTCCTTGACTACCTCCCTTAAAACATGTAGCTCACTGGCATCCTTCAAAACTGCCCTGAAAACTCACCTTTCAAGAGGCCAGAGAAGGAGGTAGTTATCACTTCTCCCATAGACAGCCCCACCGCCTTGTTTCCCCTATCCTGTACATATAGTGTTTTTATAACTGCAATATTATTGAATGTTTTCTTTGCTTGCTATTTATTATGTCTATGAATTAAATACCGAGGGCTTCCAACGTAATAAAGACCGTAAAAGGTCTTATTTGGAATGTTCCTTTTGGGCAGGGTGTTTAACTGTACTTGTACTGTACTACATTTCAATTGTATTGACTATACTTGTACTGTTCTCCATTTTTGTCTAATAAAATAATCAATCAATCAATCAATCAGCTTGTGGTCATAGGAACCGTGCGTGGAACAGGCCATGGGCTGTCGGGTATGAGTAAGTTAGGGGAGCGTTCTGATGGTGCATGATTTGCGGCGATGCCGTCAGGGAATTTTTAATCACATCATGGAGTGCTTATGGGGCTGGAACAATTGATCAATACAACAAAGCGGTTAGAGTTATGATGAAATTGAGTTTGGGTTTGGTCCCAGGGCAGCTGGATTGGGTGGCTTCCCAAATCGTCTGTTGCTCTCTCTCTCTCTCTCTCTCTCTCTCTCTCTCTCTCTCTCTCTCTCTCTGCAGAGGAATGGCGAGTCAAAGGTGAGTGACGTACGAGGATGAGAGAGACTCGTATCAGACAAGTTTGAATGTTTGATTGAAGACTTTATTAGAAGTTTGCATAGAAAAAGGTACAGTTTCTTGACGGTACAGTTCACTGGTACACGGTCAACTAAAAGGAGGTCCTAGAAAAGCACTTGGCTTATTTACACAGGAAACCATTGAAGTATCTCATATAACATTAAAGGGGAAAACCACCCATTTTCAATATTGAACTATGTCATTAATATACCTTAGAGGAGTTGTGTGGAAATACAAAAAAAAGTTCCCCCTCTTCTGAGTTGCCTAGAACTGGAGGATTGATTGGGGGGTTTGTATTGTAAAGTACAACGGTGTGATGTCATCACGTTGTGATTTGCAATACAAACCCCCAAATCAATCCTCCAGTTCTAGGCAACACAGAAGTGGGGAAACTATATTAATGACATAGTTCAATATTGAAAATGGGTGGTCTTCCCCTTTAAACGACAGATGGATAGAACACAGTACTATGCAGTAGATACCGTATAGTCAGGAAAAAAATATATATATATACAGTAGGTAAATACAAAGACGGGTCAAGGGAGGGTAAGGCTGCGCTAGGTTTGTTATTGTCAGTTGCGAGCGGCTGCCGCCTGTAAGTAGTTTTTCAGGGCGATTTTAAAAGATGCGAGGGATCCACACTCCTTTAAGGCCTTCGATAAGGCATTCCACATTTTGATGGTATAGCAGAAGAACAAGTTTGACCCTTTGACTGACTTGACTCTGGGTTGAACGTGATCTGTGGCACTGCCTCTGGTGTTGTAATTGTGGACGTCCTTAACATTTATAAAGTATTTTGCCAGGTACATGAGTATCTTAGTGGTGTGTACACCAGGCCCATTGCAAGTTGCTGTACTCTGTCATCTACTCTGAGCCACCCCACTCTTAACTGGTGAGTAGCGGTGAGGTGAGGCTGATAGGGAAGGTTAAGCAGGACCCTAATTAGTTTGTTTTGGGCTGTTTGGAGCTTAGTTTTCAGGACTTGTGGGGCGTCATGATACCATACGTGGACTCCGTAGTCAAAGAGGGGCTGAATTATTGTACCGGCTATGGTCTTCAGTGTGTTGAAGTTGACCATTGGGGTGATCCTCTGTAGGAAACGAGTAATATACAGTACAACATTCTGTCATCTGAACCAAGCAGTGAAAGGGAGTTTTGAGTAGGGTTGGTTTGTGTACAATGTTTGGAATGCACTGTAAATGGGGAAGCCATTCGAGTGACTGTGACGTGACAACGATCGAGAGATATAAAATATCATAAATATTATAAATATTATCCTCAGTGATTTCCTTATCAAATCCATTTTTATTCTGATGGTGCATCGTCGTTTCCTGACGGCTGACTTGAAAACCCTTTGCAGTTGGACTTGTATGACCTCCCCTCCCCTCCCCTCCCCTCCCCTCCCCTCTCCTCTCCTCTCCTCTCCTCTCCTCCTCTGTTATTCACCCGATTCCTTTGTTGTCCCACTCGTCTGTTACGCCAGATTTTACACTTAGTACCACGTTGCTGCTTCCGTTGCTGGTGGTGTCACCCATAGTGTCGCGCCGCTCCACCGATCTGCAGTCTGCAGCGTTTTGTGCTGCGACACGTTGAGAACTTAAAGATCTGCAGAGTCTGCAGCGTTTTGTGCTGCGACACGTTGAGAACTTAAAGATGGGCTGTATAATATTCTGTAGGCGTCTGCTCCACGCCACCATGGACAGCGGTCTAAAACTGTCTTTACTTATTATCCCTACTAGACCCTACTCTCCCTCCCTCCCCCACCCACTCTCTCTTTTCTCCCTTATTGCTCTGTTGCTAAGGGGTGATGCGAGGTAATGCCTGTGTGTGTGTGTGTGTGTGTGTGTGTGTGTGTGTGTGTGTGTGTGTGTGTGTGTGTGTGTGTGTGTGTGTGTGTGTGTGTGTGTGTGTGTGTGTGTGTGTGTGTGTGTGTGTGTGTGTGTGTGTGTGTGTGTGTGTGTGTGTGAGATCAGAGGGAGCGCGCTGTGCATCAAAACATTCCAGAAGCACCCGATTGCAGCGCCGGTGTGCCTTGGCTCTCCCCGACATCCTCTGTGTCTGTAGAATACGTGTGGGTTTGAACGGCTGGCTGACTGAATGAATGACTGGTTTACTGACTGACTGGCTGGCTGGCTGGCTGGCTGGCTGGCTGACTGACTGACTGACTGGCTGGCTGGCTGGCTGGCTGGCTGGCTGGCTGGCTGACTGACTGACTGACTGACTGACTGACTGACTGACTGACTGGCTGGCTGGCTGGCTGGCTGGCTGACTCACTGACTGACTGACTGACTGACTGACTTGCTGGCTGACTGACTGACTGACTGACTGACTGGCTGGCTGGCTTACTGACTGACTGGCTGGCTTACTGACTGACTGACTGACTGACTGACTGACTAACTGGCTGGCTTACTGGCTGGCTGGCTGACTGGCTGGCTGGCTGGCCGGCTGGCTGGCTTACTGACTGACTGGCTGGCTTACTGACTGACTGACTGACTGACTGACTGACTGACTGACTGACTGACTGACTGACTGGCTGGCTTACTGGCTGGCTGGCTGACTGGCTGGCTGGCCGGCTGGCTGGCAGACTGACTGGCTGGCTGGCTGACTGGCAGACTGACTGACTGACTGGCTGGCTGACTGACTGGCAGACTGACTGGCTGGCTGGCTGACTGACTGGCTGACTGGCTGGCTGGCTGGCTGGCTGGCTGGCTGACTGACTGGCTGACTGACTGACTGGCAGACTGACTGACTGACTGACTGACTGGCTTACTGGCTGACTGACTGGCAGACTGACTCACTGAGTGGCTTACTGGCTGGCTGGCTGGCTGATTGAGGGAGCCCTCTCTCTCTCTCTCTCTCTCTCTCTCTCTCTCTCCCCCCCCCCCCCCCCCTCTCTCTCTCTCTCTCTCGTTAGGACACTACAGTTGGACAGAGTGCATGTGAGGATAGGAGCTGCTAGGCTATATATCGCTGACAAAAGTGTGTGTGTGTCTCACTGTGTGTGTTGGTGGGTGTCTGCTCTCTCCGCTGTGACTTCCATTCATGTCTACAGCCCAGCTGATGTCTAGAACGCTCTACCTCCAACAACAATCACCTTATTTTACCTGCAGTGTGAAAGACACTTCTAACCATGTTCAACCTGGATATGTAAGTTTAGGCAAACTAAATTAATATATCTCGTCTCCATATTCTAAGTTTTCTGTTTTTCCGTAAATAAAAACCCTACTTCTTGTACTCATACTACAGCGTCACACAAAAGCATAACATATAGCAGATCCGTAACCTCCAAAACATGGTGTGAAGTAGGGCTTTCACCAAATATTAGAATATTCGAATATCAAAGTCACTATTCGACGTTGTTCACCAAAGTCGAATATTCGCTTTTTTATTTTTATTTTTTTATTGTTTTCTCTTTAAAAAATATATAGTTAACAAAGCTTAGCTAGATAGGAAGTCATAAGAATGAGTTGTCAATGCCCCTGGTGGATGAATTTGTTAATGCTCTATACCAGGGCTTCTAAAACCTTCTTAGGCCGTGACCCCCAAAATAAACATATTTGAACGGGGGACCCCCACCCTGACAAGCACTTGGAATTGTAGGTATTAAATGTGACTCTGTTCCCCAGATACATATTGTGAAAATAGCTATATAGCTACGGCTATTTTCACAATGTTTGCCTCTTGCTTAATATTTTACAGTTTGGCCAGTCCTGTCGAATATTTGACTATTCGAATACTTTGAGGTCGAATAATTCGAATACTAAAAATCACTATTTGTGAATGCCCTAGTGTGAAGCAACACAAAAGTTACATATTTGGTATATGAGTTTGTTTTTATCATATTTTGAATCCATCAAAATCACTTAAATTCAGGGGGCACGGTGGCGCTGGCGCAGTCGGTAGCGTCTCACAGCTAGAAGGTCCTGGGTTTGATTCCCGCTGTGGGCGCTGGGGGCGTGTTCTCTCCTCCGCGTCATCAGAGCCCACACCTTAGGTGGGGTTGGTGAAAGGGCCTTCCTGTGTGGAGTTTGCATGTTCTCCTTGTGTCCCCTATGGACGGTAGCCTCACTAAAAACATGCAGTCATCCTGGTCTCTATACTGCCTCCCCCTGGCCAGCCGGGGCACCTGATGGAGGGGAAAGGAACCGGTTAGAATAACGTGTTCCTTCCAAGTGCTACGTCCACCTGGGGGAGCTCCACCCCTGTCAGGTGAAAAGAAGCGGCTTGCTCACTCCTCATGCACGGAAGGAAGCATGAGCTCAGTTCAGGGCTCTCCCCAGGTTGGCAGAGGGAGAGCAGAGCCCAGGATTACAGTTTAGGCAATTGACACTGGGTAAAAAATGGGTTACAAAATCATGGGATAAACATTTAGAAAAAAAAAAAAAAAAAAAAAAAAGATCTACAAGCTCACAAGTATAAAAGTATAAGATATTTCCCATCTGTCCTAATGGAAACTGATATTCTCTCAAGTTTTCCTCGTGACATACTGTATCTTAGGGCGAAAGATTTACATATTTACATAGCGTAATATGACATAAATCTAAGGTGCTAATTTCAATGTCATTCAGGGGTGCAGTGAATGAATCTTTATGTATAAAATTGTGCTACAAGCTCACAATGCGTCGTTGTAGATGAGCTTGTAGATCTGCTTTTTTCAAAAGATGTTTATACATTTGAAAACTTGAAATGGGACATTCTGCATAATGATTACTTATACTGTTGGGACTTTAGGAACATTTTGATGCTAATACGTTTGTACTTTTACTCAAGTACATTTTGAATTCTGGACTTTTTCTTGTATCAGAGTATGTGTACATGTCAGTATATTGATACTTGTACTTAAAGGAGTAGTTCACCCCCAAAATGACATTTTTTCTATTGATTACTCCATGGAGAGTAGAGTTCAATAATATTTTTAGTTTTTTGTCACATTCCTAAGACAAAAATGTGATAACAATAAATTTACCCCCATTTGTTCCGGATGGGGACCCGTTTCGAAACGGGTCCCCATCCGGAATCAATGGGGGTAAATTTACTCGAATCAAATTTTTGTCTTAGGAATGTGACAAAAAATAAAAATATTATTGAACTCTACTCTCCATGGCATGAGTAATCAATAGAAAAAAAGTCATTTTGGGGGTGAACTACTCCTTTAAGTAAAACATTTGAGTACCTTTTCCACCACTGGTATGTACAGAATGTACACACTGCTGTGTCTGTGTCTGTGTGTGTGCGTGTGCGCAGTGGCGTCAGTTCAGAAAAAGCTAAGCTATGGCAACATGACTGGTGTCTTCGCGCGCGTGCAAGACACCAGTCATTTTGCCATACCTTAGGAACAGGCATGATACATTTATTGTAAGAAGTACATTTTATTTCCCCCCCCCTTTCTATGGTTTCTTGGGCTGGATATGGTAGCCTAGAACGGTTGTTCTAGTGCATTGCACCTGTGCAGCTGACCTGCGGAACCTGGGAATATACCATTTTGTATTTTGTATATAGGCTATATATGGGGCGCAGATAGACAAAGAGACATTAATGGATTTATATTTAAAAGTACATTTTATTTTCCCCCCTGCCATACCCAATTGACGCCCCTGTGTGTGTGTGTGTTTGTGTGTGTGTGTGTGCGTGTGTGTGTGTGTGTGCGCGCGTGCGCGCGTGCGTGCACATGTGTGTGCGCATGCGTGTTTGTGTACGCGTGACCCGCTCCGCAGATAAACTGGGCTAATGTACTGCGGTTTGTTCACTTAATGTAAGCAAAGGAAAACCAAGGATAAATGCCTTAGAATGTTGTTAGCATAACTGAAGAAAACTGGTTGTATCTGACTGCCACTGCCAGGGTCATGTTAGTTCACTGTACGAGCACCGCTGATAGCAGGAACTGTGTGTGTGTGTGTGTGTGTGTGTGTGTGTGTGTGTGTGTGTGTGTGTGTGTGTGTGTGTGTGTGTGTGTGTGTGTGTGTGTGTGTGTGTGTGTGTGTGTGTGTGTGTGTGTGTGTGTGTGCAGGGGCGTCACACAGGGGGGGAAAGTGGGACTGAGTTACTAGGGCCCAAGGTGGAGGGGCTTTTATTATTTAGCTATTGATAGCTGCGAGCTTGTAGATCTGCTATTTTTGAAAAGGCGTGAAAATGTGTGGAAATCTTTTAACTCATTCTGAGCCCAGGACATTAACGGATTAGGGGGTCCAGAGTGCCCCCTCCCGGCCCCATTAACGGCCGCTGTCTTATTTTGAAGGCCAGAAGTCTAGACCGGAAGTACTTCCGGTCTGACGTCATCGGATCGTGCGCCGGAACCGATGCGTGTCCACGTGGAGTTGTGTAATGGCCGACCGGGAGCTTTTATAACTGTGTAAAATAAGCGAGCATCTGCCTCCATCCTAGCTTCTAAAGTGTAGTTTTGAGATAATGGACATTAAAGATGAGATCGGCCGTCCACCTCAATGTTATGGGATGACTATTGTGTGCTCGTGGAGCCGTGATGATGACAAATCAGCGCGGATTTCGTCTCCGGAGCGTCGGCCATTGTACTAGGTATTTTTACTCGCCGTTACAGTAATATATTACTTTTCCCGCGACATCGCGTGGATGGCACTATAGATACTCTATTACTTTTCCCGCGACATCGCGGGGTTGGCTTTTAATGAGTTAATATATGTATTTTTTAAGCGAACATTTGTAACTCAAATTTTGCTTCTGGGGGGGTCCCTGGAACTGTGAGATGGGAAACATAAAAACATTAGAAGTATTTGAAATATTCAAAGACTTGCACAAATGTACACGATTTTTCAAAAATAGCAAATCTACAAGATCGCAGCGCAGCACTCGGTGCCGCGCTGTGAGCTTGTAGATCTGCTATTTTTCAATAGCTAAAGCACAAAATAATGTGTAAACCCCCTCCCCCTATGGAGAACATTCATGGGGGGCCCACAGTGAATCCTTGTACCCAGGGCCCAGAATTTGGTGCGACGCCGCTGTGAGTGTGTGTGCGTGCGTGTTTGTGCGTGCGTGCGTGCGTGTGTGTGTGCGTGCGTGTGTAAGTGTGCGTGTGTGTGTTATGAGGTGTGACCAATAACAAAAGTAGCTGGTGGTTACTACGGATGTTTGTCTCTTTATGTAGGCTATAGGGTCATCACACAGGTCACTTCTGCATATTCAATTCAAATTTAAATTCAAATGAGCTTTATTGGCATGTAAACATACGTTTACATTGCTAAAGCTTGTTTCAAAACATAATAATATTCAAGGAGTGCGTTTCCTTTTTAACAAATTAAATCAGGAAAACCACAGTCAAAGTTTCCTATGATATGATATATGTTTCACTTCCTCGTTTTGATCAAGGAACCTCTTTCTGAAGGAAAGGACCGGGGACGCCCCATGATGTTCTTCATGGGTGGCAAATGATGTGTTAAAAATACAATAAGAATAATTATTGTCCTGCATCAAACAAAACGTTTTGTAGCCATTTACAAATTATAGCAGAGACTGTATTAGGAATTGAATTATTCTATTATCAAATGGTTTATTCTTATTGGCACTTCTTAAACGAGCATCTCTCGTACCAAATTTCTTTTAGGCTGCAACTGTAATACCATTAATGAAAGTAGCTATTTTACTTAATAATTACACAATTTATAAAATGATATACTGCTATACTGCTAGCTATGGGCTTCTTAAGCCGTGACATCATTTTGTAGTCAGGTGCCAAGCAGATTTATTGTCAATATGAGCAGTGCTGTGTCCCTCGCTATTTCAACAGATCTGAGACAAAAATAACAACTAAAGTATAATTCTACCACTTTCCTGTCAACAAGAAAACATTGTTATAGTAAAAAGATTCCCGGGCGCTGGGGCCAGAATTTCTCCTCCGCCTACAAAATGATGTCAGACTTAACAACCCCAGAGACAACAGGAAGAAAAATAGCGAACATTTGCGCGAGTGTGCACGGCATCCGATCTGCGACTGGTTGCACGGTTGCACTGGTTGCACCTTTCATCCAATGCAGCCCTCACCCCAAAATTAGTTTGACACCCCTGATCTAAACAGTAGCAGGTATCATTACTGTCTCTTGAGTTATCGCGAGATTTGGTTGACAAACAGAAAATGACTGACAGTCTTGCGATACTTGGAACGTTCAGAAACGTATTTTGTACTCTTTAGATACCTCTATAAAATTACACAGTGCGCACATCGAAAATCAACTCAAGAAACGTGTGACATGTCTTTTATTTTCCTGGGCAGAGTATTTTATTAAGGTCTCAATTGTGTTGAAATTGCTCATGAGCTGGTCCCCAGGCTTCCACTGACTGCATTCCACTGAACATCCAGCTGCAGTTTGGCTCCCATGGTGCGATGAATCTGACGGCTGGAATTGATAGAGAAAATTACGTTGGTGTCCTTTCCTTAAAAAAAAGTATTTCCTTGGTTTTGATTTGATTGCACTATGGGTTCCCTGGGGCAGGCAGTGGCTCATGGGTAGAGTGGCCTGACCGAGCGGCTGGATGGGAACCGTGAGGTTCCCAGTTCGATCCTGGGCTCCCCCAGAGTTAGTGTCGAAGTGTTGTTGAGCAAGACACTGAAACCCAAACTGCTCCCGATGAGCAGGTTGGTGCCTTGCATGGTTTCCTCTGCCATCGGTGTATGCATGTGTGTATGTATGTGCAATCATTGTAAAGCGCGTTGAATAAAGGAGCTATATACTGTACATGCACCATTTACCATTTACCCTGGTTGTTGTGCTGGTTTGGGCGGTGCCTACCGTTCCAATATTTGACATTTGACAAGTGTGTATGTCTGTCCGTATGTATGTATGTATGAGTACGGCCTCAACAGCTGCAGTACATCTGGGTCACCTACCTTCAAGTGGCGCCGTTGAGCAGCCTAAGGCAACACTCACTCCTACTGGGTGGGATTTTTGTTTAAAGGAGTAGTTCACCCCCAAAATGACTAATTTTCTATTGATTACTCACGTCATGGAGACTTGAGTTCAATAATATTTTTTGTTTTTTTCCCAAGACAATAATTTGATTACAATAAATGTACCCCCATTGATTCCGGATGGAGACCCAAATGCTTTTGGGTCTCCATCCGGAATCAATGGGGGTACATTATGTTGCATTCTTAGGAATACAACGTAAACCCCAAAATATTATTCAACTTAAGTCTCCATGGCGTGAGTAATCAATAGAAAAAAATCTTTTTGGGGGTGAACTACTTGCCTGGCTCCAGCCCATAGACCCGCCCACTCTCTGAGCGGACTGGTTCTCTTGGTCTGGTGTTGTCATATGACGCTAAAGTTTCTTTGGTTTAGGCAGAACCAAGCCAATGAGAGTCGGAGCCTCGGAGGAGGGGGTGGGTCTAACTTTTGAAAATCAACAGAAACAGTGGAGGGCTCAGCCAAAGCTCTTAATTGCTCCCTTTGAACTTCAAAGGGGGTTTTGCACACCTCGTTAGCATCAAAGACAACGACCTGTTTGATGCCTGTCATAGAGGGGAGGGGGGAATGTTTTAACACACAAGTCAAACACAACCCCTCCCACCAGATCTCTTGTGATTGGGAATTTCAAATTTCAAATCCCCTCCCCTTTGAAATCTCTTGTCAATGGGACAATGTCAGACTCAAGCTCAGCGCAGAGTCTGAAATCAGGCTAGTGAACTACTCCTTTAATGCAAGGTTGTTGTCATCCCCCTCCCCTCTGTTTTTCTTAAGTGGGGAGCTGTTTTATGTTACCATGGTGACTCTAATGTCTTACAGTATGTCTGTCTTCTCTTCTCATTTACCCAGGTCTGCAGCCGTTGCTCATGCACACGTACGTGCGCACATACTGTACGTGGCTAATGTGTATAAAACTAGAATTTCGCCCGCCTTCGGCGGGCTCATCCTAGTGTTCCAAGCCTGCTGCTCCAAGCCATGTTGCCCACAAAAAGCACTGTTTCTTCATGTATGTTGATTGTGTGTGTGTCCTATCACGTCCTATTTGGATCTTGTTTTAAAAAGTAACAAAACATGGATTTATAAATTTTTTGCAAAAGGATTATAAGGTATTGTCCATCAGAGCAGTAAAGTTACAGGGGCTTCTCTCTTATTTGAATGATGCCTAAGCTTTGAATTTGTTTTCAGTAATTAATGTCTATTGCTTGCTGGATATTAAGTCTCTATTAATGTGGGGTTGTTACTGTATTTTGTCCCATTTATTAATCTATATTCTGCTGTTCATCTGACATGGGGTTGCTCAGCCTACTTTGACTTGCACACATGCGCTGGCATTGACAATCAGATGATTGCTAAGCAGTTCACTTGTGTTAGAGTAAAGCAGTTCCAATGTTCTAAAGAACAGGTTTAGGGTAAATTAACGATGATAAAAAAACATCGGAACATCGGGGGAGAAATGAACGATGTCCGATGTTCTTGTTTGCAGAGGGGGCGCGGGGGCACAGACACACACATACAGTACACACACAGTAACAAACAAACACGCAACGTACATGCACGCACCCCCACCAAGCTGATGACATCGCTGTTCTGTGTGGAAGCAACCGCTCACACACCGAGACACACACACACACGTGCGCACAATGCACGCAGTCGCTCCCTCCCTCCCTCCCTCCCCTCGCTGCTTGAAGCAAACTGTACTTATTGGGCTTTTACACCGCAAACGGTGACCTGTCTCAGACTCCGAGGCTCTCACTCTCTCGACTGTCACACACATGCGCGAGTTGTTTTCCGCGGTATAAAGTAAAACGTTGACAAATTAAAAATATCCGTGCCGTGTGTCTCTTTCCCCCCTCCTACTCCGTGAGGCTCTGTCCTGACTGCTCATAGAGGGGACTGCTGTGTTAACGCTGTTAGCTGCTCCCCCCTCCCCCTCCCTCCCCTCGCTGCGTGAAGCAAACTGTACTTACTGGGCTTTTACACCGCAAACGGTGACCTATAGAATCTGGTGACAATTCGAAAATTGCGGCGTGCGTGATTTGTTGTTTTATATCCTGTTTTTAGGTGATTCACACAGACAGAGGAAATATACACTCTCTCTCTTTCTCTCTCTCTCTTGTTTCTCTCTCTCTCGTATTGGGTGCCCCACCAAAAGGCAACTAAATTAAATATGTCCTTTTTTGCTGTAAGCTGCATTAAGGCGGAAGGTTTATTCTATAGGCTGGCACCATGGCGACGGCTAGCGAATCAGCGGACGGCTGTTCCGTGCATTCTACCGACATCTGATCTAGCTATGAGTTGAAGTGGAGGCGAAATGGGCGTGTATGGGCTTGGGAGTGGGATGCGGCTCTAAGAAAAATGTAATAGTAGATAAATGCAGTATCTCTTTTTTCCACAGGTGTTCTCTAACAACGATGAAGCCCCCATCAACAAGAAGCTTCCCAAAGAGCTGCTGCTTAGGTGAGCAACACACACACACACACACACACACACACACACACACACACACACACACACACACACACACACACACACACACACACACACACACACATCCAGGGGCTGTGACTGTAGGTCAGGGTTTACTGATTAGTTTGTGATAGCCTTGAACCTCTAGGGTGTGTGTGTGTGTGTGTGTGTGTGTGTGTGTGTGTGTGTGTGTGTGCTGTCAGGGTGTGTGTGTGTGTGTACAGTATACTGTGTATACGGTAGTCTATATAGATGTATATGTCTGCCACCTCCCGTAGTCAGAAATGAGATTCCAATTACAGCCGTGACCTATAGACCAATATTTAGTTCCACAGCAGCTGTGCTTGTCCCACAAATTTAAGATAAGGCGTGCGCATGCACGTACGGTCGTGCACGCACGACCACATGAATCTATCTGAATGATGGCTGGATGTGGGCGTGGGTTGGAACCAGTGTTGTGTTGGTGATTTAATGTTCTGGGGCGCGCTGATGTAACGACGTCTCACGCATGTCACTCAACACCTACAGATGTGCCATTTCAAAGCGTCACCCGTAGAGATGGGACGATATGACAATTTCATATCACGATTATTGTGACCAAAGAAATCTCGATTTACAATATTATCGTGATAATCAAAATCCATTATCCTGGGGTGGAACATTTGCCAAAAAATAGCCGACCTACAAACTCACAACGCGATGCGTTGTAAGCTTGTAGATAGGCTATTTCTTGGCGAAGACATTTGATAGAGAGTGAAAAAAAAAGACTGTATCAAGTGAGTATATTTTAATTACTTTTTACCAATTATAGAGGGTTTAAGTGGTACCGGATATGCAGCTCAGCAAATAAAAGGTGAATTGATCCCAGTGCATGACGGAGAACGATATCACGATAAATTAAATCTCCACGATACGATTATCGTGAGTGTTTTTTATCACGATAAACGATAATATCGTGTATCGTCCCATACCTAGTCGGCAAGACAGCAGATTTACAGTGGATTGGCAGAACATTGAGCTTGTAGATCAGCTATTGTTTGCTATTTGTATGACCTTCTCTGACTTTGAAGTTTAAATAAACCTATGAGGGTGGATTCTGCTTTTCAATAGGAATGGAGTGGTTTCTGCCATTTGTGTGTTTCTGCAAAAAATACACTCCATTCTTCATTAAAATTAGAAAAGCAAAACAGGGAAGAAACAGCACTTTAGTCAGAAACATTCACGTCAGGTAATTTACCATTTATTGCAAAATGGAATACACAAAGCAGATTTAACCATTTATTGCATAAATGGAATACAGTTAATCTTGGCATTTAAAGGGCTCCGTGATAGGAGATGCTCCCTGAAATGTTGTGCAAGCTTTTCTGAGCATGCTAAGCAAAATCAGGGAACGTAAGCAATACCCCCCATAGGGATACAATAGCAATACATTGACATGTAACTTAGTCAAATCACAGTATATCTGAGCATAACATTGACATGTAACTCAGTCAAAATCACAGCATTTGAACTTAACAACATTGACATGTAACTTAATCAGACAATCACAAGTATTTGAGCTTAGCCAGACTGATCGTGCAAAGGTGGAGGCTGGGGTGGAGGAGGCAGCTAGCAGCGAATGATTCCGAAGCTTCGGAAACCAAGCATAGGAAGAGAAAGCAAGCCGTATTTAAAGGAGCCTTCTCTACTGATTGAGCTTTGATTGGAGTATGGCAGTCATGTGACATAATGACCAGCAGGTATGATAATGAGGTATGAGAACAGAGCTGACTGACATCTGACTACAGTTTGCAGCGACTTGACTCCCATGTCCTGCATAAACTAACGCTAAAATAAAATCGTCTTTTTAACTATGGCCTTCCCTACCAATCGTCTTTTATCGTCTAAAAAAAAAAAATCACACCCGTGTGAAGTGGAGCTGTGTGTGTGTGTGTGTGTGTGTAGATCATGTGTACCGATTTTTGTGACATTTGAAGAAAATATGTAGGAAAAGGAGCAAAAAGTGTGTTTTGGAGAAAATTCAAGATGGCGGAAAATCTATCCTGGCGCAAATGGGCGTGGCCTATATGGGCAGATGCGTCTTGACCCAAGGAATCCAGGGAAAAAAGAATTTTAATTTTCCGATCCACGGTTCAAGAGTTACGGGGCAAAACGTAAAGTGGGCCGTTATAGCGCCACCATGAGGCCGAGTGATGTAATTATTTTTCGATTCATTCTTAAAATCATTATGAATCTCCTCTCCGAGGTTTGAAACTGTAGCTCCTATGGTTTACGAGAGAAAAATACTTGAAAGTGATTTCTTGCATTGTCCCATTATAAGTCAATGGGGACAATTAAGCGTCGTTTTTTGCCGATTACGTCGGCATGGTAAGGCGGATCGGAACGAAAGGTAATAGAACACCATTCCCGGCCGAGCCGCACATTTTGATGTATATATTGCGCGAGTGGCGTAAATGGCGCGGCACTAGTTACGCGCCGAAGTCAGGCTACATACACACACACACACACACACACAGACACACAGACACACACACAGACCCACACAGCCACGTATAGGGAGCCTGTGTTTCACACAGCTCCAAAAAGAAGAAAAATCAAAAAACACCTACAACAATGTACTAGGCATGATCGCGATCGTGAAATTGCATGTTTAACCCCCATACCAACCCCATCTTTCAAATATGGCAGCCATGTTTGTTTACATTTGAAGAAAACATAAGGGCTGCTATCTCCTGAATGCCTGAACGGATTTTCCAAGCAGATTTTTAGTTTGAAAGCTGTGAAAAGCATGCACATGCGGTAGTGCATGATCTGTGCACGAGCGTGCACACTATTTTTTAACCCTTTGTACCATTTTGGTGGCAAAATGGCAATATAAGAGGGTCCCACTTTACATATGGCACCGACTGTGTTAAGTTCTGTGATTTTGTATTTATTGTGACGTTTCTGTAATAAGAGCTCTTCAGCGGTTTCGAATGATATCAACGCACTGAATGGGAATTTGTCACATCTTTCAGACCTTTGAATGGTGCAGTAGGCGAGTTACTGAGCTACCAGTAGGTTGTTGTCACCATTAAATGCGTTGATGGCAGTAGGGTGTTGTCATCATTCAGTGGGCTGACAAAAGTCGGGGAAATGAAGATTTACGATTCTGTCCTCCTGGTTTACAACGGCGCTGAGTCGGCTCATGCCACCTTCACAACTTCTCAAGGTCGCCTGAGATGGCGCGCCTCCGTCATGGTCAATAAATATACTTTATATGGCGGAGCTACTGAGCCCCGTTGGTAGGTAATTTGTCTCCCAATCAATGGTGTGATTAACCTACCCTGTCGCAATCATTATCAAAACCTCCACCGGCTGTCAGTCAGTCAGTCAGTCACGCCACGTCACGTCACGTCAAGTCACGCCACGTCACGCCACGTCACACTTTTCCCCTATTCATATTAAATTCGGTTTCATGGTCCATTTTATGTTGCGTCCTCCAACCCTAGACTGATGGCCGTAACGTGTGGATATGCTGGTGCCTCTTCAGGTTACTTAAATGACTGAAACTCTGGCCACACTCTTAACAGAGATATGGTCTTTCTCCGGTGTGAATACGCTGGTGTCTCTTATAGTGACTTGAATCACTGAAATCCTTGTTACACTCGTTACAGTGATAAGGCTTTTCTCCAGTGTGGATACGCTGGTGACTCTTCAGGTCACCTAACTGATTGAAACTCTTGTCACACTCTTTACAGTGATAAGATTTTTCTCCTGTGTGGATATGCTGGTGTATCTTCAGGGAACCTAACTGACTGAAACTCTTGTCACACTGTTTACAATAGAAAGGTTTTTCTCCTGTGTGGATACGCTGGTGTATCTTCAGGGAACCTAACTGACTGAAACTCTTGTCACACTGTTTACAATAGAAAGGTTTTTCTCCTGTGTGGATACGCTGGTGTACATTCAGGTGACTTAACTTACTGAAACTCTTGCCACACTGTTTACAGATGCGAATTTTCTTCCCTGTATAAGTCAGCTGATGTATCTTCACTTCTCCTGGTTGAGTTAAAGTCTTGGTAAGCTTTTGATGACTGTAAGATTTTGGCTCTGAGTCTCCTTGTCCCTGGCTGGTTGCAATTCTGGTGCTTTGCGTGAAGGATTCTGAGGGGATCTGTCCATTCATGGGAATTTGGCAACAGAGGTCATCATGGTTCGATCCGAAGTATGTACTATCTGAACAGAAAACCTTAGTCTGGAAAGATTGAGACCACACTTCTTCCTGGAGTGGCGGTTCATCATCAAATCTGCATCTATCCATGGACTGTGATAGGGACAGAGTTATAGGTTCTGTTGGGTAATGGACAATTTATCTCCTCTTCCTGACTCTATGTTTTCTATCTCCCTCTCTCACGACACTGAGTAAGGAGACCAATATCTGTGGAATTAAGTGGAAAATTCAAAAATATTTTCAACTCTTATACATGCTGAGCAGAGCTCTGGTCTGACCTCACTCACAACACAACTGGTTGCCGTGCATGCCTGACAACACCGATGTGCGCAGGATGCCGTCCCTCCATATTTGGGCAAGAGTGACGTCATCAATATGATATCACCACCATGATGGTAGAGATCATGATAGAAGAGATCACATAGATGCCATGCTGTTATTAGACCCAGTTTATTTATTTTTACCAGCTTGCAAAGCTGGTCAATAGATGGATAGCCCAGAGATTTGCAGGAGATTTTATGATTATGTCATTAACAGGACATCATATGGACTTTTTTCTTTGACAGGATTATTGTCATTGTTTGTAATGTTAGTTGAAATATTCTGGGACATATCTAACTAGTTATGATATTTATCTGGCCTAGAATATCACCTGATTTCAACCAACATGAATCCTGTCAAACAAAAAAGTCCATATGACGTCCTGGTAATGACGTCAAGATCATCCCCATATGGGCTGTGATCTGGCCCCAATGGAGATGTCACTGATTGGTCCACGTCCTGACCGTGCCTGCTGGGACAACGTCGGAGTAATGCGTGTCGGGACAAATACAAAAACTTAGATCTACAAGCTCAAAAATTGTGTCAGGTGATGCATTTTGAGTTGATGCATCATGAAGATACCGGTAAAAGGTTTCTGCCAGACAACAACTGCGTGCGTGCGTGCGTGTGTGTGCGTGTGCGTGCGTGCGTGTGTGCGTGCGTGCGCGTGTGTGTGTGTGTGTGTGTGTGTGTGTGTGTGTGTGTGTGTGAGCCCACCCAGCCATATGGCACACATATACAGTGCGGTACATGTGTGTTAAACGTCATGTGTGTGTCTATAAATAGACCTGTCTTTGCTGGTGGGGAATTCCGCAGTGCTCTGCCCCCCCTCCCCCACCCCACTGTTTCCAGCTGCGCTTCACACAACCAGCCAGTACACCCATTATCACCACCATCACACACGCGCACACACACACACGCACGCACGCACTCACGCACACACACACACACACACACACACACACACACACACACACACACACACACACACACACACACACACACACACACACACATACAGGCCAGATAAGGCCCTGGCAACTAAAAGCTATCCCGCTATTTGTTTATTCTCTTGCGATCTTTTTTGTTTTGTTTGTTTAGTTGTTTTTATGCCTACTTATGTTTCTAAGGGAATGCTGCAGAAAGCAGTAACGTCTGTTAACACAGAGTGTGAAGCCAGGCTGCAAACAAAGCTGTGAGAGATTACTGATGATGTCTGTGAAACATGAAGCTGTTTTGGAGGACAGCAGGGTTTCCCCTGTTTGATAGAGCATAGCATAGCATAGGGCAGGGATACTCAAACTTCTGAACCTGTGGGCCACTTTACAAAAATGTCAAGGGGCCACAGGCCAGTTGATAAAATTAGTTGATATCTTCTCTCTTTTATTTGCTTTATTTCCAAATAACTTAAGTCAATACATTAACACATTCCCCGCCATTTAACAATACCTTCGTACTCTATGGTGCCTCTGGTCTCCATAGACTTCCATGTAATTCATAGTGCACGGATCATGCACACCCATGCCTAGATAATGCACCACGTGTGTCCACATTGCTCACAGCTTTCAAACAAAAAAATCCGAATGGAAATCCGTTCAGGCATTCATGAGATACAAGCCATTATGTTTTCCTAAAATGTAAACAAAGATGGCTGCCATGTTTGATAGATGGGGTTGCTATGGGCGTTAAACATGCAATTTCGCGATTTCTATCATGCCTACTACATTTTTTGGGGTCCAAATTTTTTTTTGAAAAACATTTTTTTTTTGAATTTTTTTTTTTTTTTTTTTTCAAAATGGCGGAAATTCGCGGGACTATCGGGCCTGGCAGGGAAAGACATTAAAATAATCTCGGGACTATCGGGCCTGGCATGCAATGAGTTAAGGTGAGACATGGCAGGTGAATAGGGTAAAAAACTGATAGCTATCACAATGAAACTTCTCCAGTTGATTAATTACATTTAAAATAATTCTGAAATGATATGTTTAAATATGCAAATGTGGCATTATATGCACTAATAATGCCTAATTTGCATACATTTTAGGTACATACATCTGAAGATTGGCCAGGTTCATTTGAGAGACAGCCGCTGACGCCCCCGTCCACGGCCGCGTCCACGGCCGCATCCGCGGCCGGCCGTCTGCGTCCACTGCCGCGGCCTCGTCCATGGACGCGTCCACGGCCGGGCCGGCCAGGCGTTTGCGTCCGCGGCCGGCCGTTTGCGTCCACGGCCGGCCGTTTGCGTCCGTGTGCGTCCGTGGACGCGGCCGGCCGTCGACGGCCGTTTTTTCCGCGGACGCCTCCATGGACGTCAACGGGTCTTGCTGGTTCATTTATTGACATTAGAGACAAAAAAATAAAAAATAAAAAATACAGAGGGGATTTTAGAAATATCTTCGTATTACTCCATAAATCAAAAATAGGTCAACAGGCATAATAGTGTCAACAGGCATAAAAAAATGTAAAAGAATCGCCATGTTTTTAGGGATGTAAATCAGGCTATGGATGATATATGAACAAACCCTTCTTTAAAAATCTTCAGGATATATATATATATATATGTCACGGTTTTAAAGAGAAACAGGACATTCGAGACGCGGAGCACTCGTGGTGCGGCACGGGGCGGAGCAAGCGGTCGCCAATACAACGTACTCCAGGCGGTGCGCCGCTCTATTGTCCACGACACTGCGAGCGGCTACCGAAGCCCCCCTGTATCCACGAAGCCCAAACGAGTTACGAGGCCCCCCTGGGTCCACGAAGCCCCAAGCGGCGCGAAGGCCAGCGGACCTTGGTCCTGCTCTTCGCCCCCGAGCGCCGCAGGCGCGAGTGGCCGCGAAGAGCGGGCCAGGGCCGCGCGGCCGGCGGAGCGCCGCGCGAGTTACGAAGCCGTGGTGAATGCAATCGTTATATTTATGCCCAGGCCGTAAGGCCTGGGCAAGCGCACGTTAAACGCCCTGTCCAAGTGACTACAATGGAGCTAATGGCTAGGCTAGGCTAGGCTAGGCTAGGCTAGGCTAGGCTAGTAAATAAAGAGTAAACACTTCCGGTCTGCGGCGAGTTCAAAGCGTGACGTAACTCTCTTATCCAGTGGCTGACGTCGCCATCTGGTGGTGATTAGTGTGTGGTGAACTACAAAACGAGCGCTCTTACAATGAACGTCCTGGGTTACCCAAATATCCTGTAACATATATATATATATATATATATATATATAAATTTGTAATCAAAGATTTGCTACATTTTTTCCCTGCATATTCCACACAAACACTAAAACAAACTAATGTACATTTGTCTGCTATTTGTCTGGGTTGATATCTGTCTGCCTGCTATCAAGTGGGATAATATTAACGATAGCTGAGCACATCCCTCATTCAATTCCTTCACAATGTTATTCATGATGTGGCCCACATTCAACACGAATGGCTTTTTGAAGCGGTGAAAGCCCCTTCCAAGGAGTGGCTTTGTGTGTCATGGCCATATATGGACATTCCAGTCCAGAATGAACAGGCTTTGCCTGTCCCGTACATGTCCCGTGCATGCAGAATTGAGGATTGGTCAAGCTTCACATGGCAATTTGGCCCTCCAGATAAAATCATTCATTCATTCAGAATTTATAAAAATATAGAACTAAAGCACATAGAAAGTATAGATCTAGAACACAGAATGTATAGATCTAGAACACAGATTTCATAGCTCTAGAACACATAGAATAAAAATTCACCGCTTCACTTCGAACCGAGGTTTTTTCTTTTTTTTTTTTGCAGAAAATGTACTTAGAAAATAGATAGTTATGGCTAATACAATCAAACAATATACTTAAAACAGATTACCCAGACTGTTTAGCTACCAAATGGCTAATGATGCAGTTAAGTAGAGCGACAGTAGGCCTACATCTCTCTTTCATTTGATTTGCATTAGGCCCATAATGTCGTTTTGGGTATGCTAATTAGCCACTGTAAAAGAAGAAGAAGAAAAGAAACAAATCTGCGAAAATCGACAATTTCAATGACCACTTTGAATATGTTTTGGCCATTATCTCGGGAACGCAGGTCCAATCTGCTCAGTTTAAAGCTTGTTGGATGTGTGACTTATTTAACTTTTTAAAGAGTTAAATAGTTAAGATTTAACTCTTTTACCACTTTGGACGTTCCCGTTCGCCCCAATTTTGAACCCAGCTCGTTGCCAATATGAACACTCGTTCTTTTACCTTGTCTGATGACTGTAAGCTGATGAGGGGTCGCGCGGGTGTGTACAGTAAAAACATCTCCCGTAATGCTGCTTTCAAATCTCCACCACACGTAAACATCAATGATGTCCAATTCACTTCCTGGCTGTTCTCTGTGGACCTGATCTAGATTATGCATTTCTATGCTCTGAACGACGGCAAGCGGAGCGGCCCAATTCACATCTATTCTTTGCATAAGGCTGCCCTCTGCCGCCAGCTTGGCTAAAGTACACATATAATAAATAAAAATTTAAAAAAATCGTTTGAAAATAATGAATAGATCTTTTTCTATAACATCGCAAAGGTAAGCTGCTTTTTGCTGGCACCTGCCCCAATAAATAAATAATAAATCTGGCAGTAGAACTGTTAAGCTGGTGGCCCACGTGCCGGTATTATCGGAAGTATCACTGGCATAGGGTAATGGGCACTGATGACGTGGGGGACCCGTGAGGTTCCATTTGGTTTCATTTGTATACTGTCAGAGTTACATAATTGTAAAGTTCAATTTAGACCTCCCAAAAGGAACCCAGAGAGTCTAGTTTTTGTCAAGTAACTTGAAAAATAACCATAAAAACCAACGTGAAAAAGAATCGTGATAAAATTGTGTATACAGCTTGGGAAAATATTGTGATATTGTATTTTTCCATATCGCCCACCCCTGGCAACAGCCACTGCGTCCCCTTCGGTCCAGGTGTTTGATGGACGGAGCAGGGTTCTCCTATGTCCGGATTCTCTTGACTTTGCTGGAGGAGCGCAGCACACGGACACACACACAAGCTGAACATAGCTGATCTAAGCTTGGTGGTAGATGGCTGTTTTTCCGTGTGCAACACGGGCGTTCGACTAAGCATAAATTCAGACATGACTCCAACCACCAACCTCCTAAACCTATCCTCTGAAATGATAATCCTCACCCTAAATCCAACCTGAATCTATTCCTAGGTATAAGCTTATTGTACTGCAACTGTAAAAAGAAAAAAATAATGGTCCTCCTCACAATTGTTTCTCCAATTCTACTATATTTGTGGGGACAATTGGCCCTCACAAGTATTGTAATTCAAGTACGCGCGCGCGCACACACACACACACACACACACACACACACACACACACACACACACACACACACACACACACACACACACGTACCTCCGGTCTGCTCTGAGTTACTATAGCAACAGGCATCCTCAGTCTCCTGTGTGTGTGTGTCTCTCTCTCTCTCTCTCTCTCTCTCTCTCTCTCTGGGCTGTGTTGGAGCATTAAGCGCAGTGTTGATTTCGTCGACTACCTTTTGTCACTGATGAAAACTAGATGGAAACTAAGCTATGGTGAATAAACTAAGACTTAACATACTGAGAATTTCGTCATCAAATACAAACTATTAGCAATGGGAGGGATTAGTGGAGAAGAGATCCAGTAGAGCTAAAAGACAAGTCATTTTATGTTTGGTTGCACTCGGGTGTTCAGAAAATAGCAGATGCACAAGCTCTCGACGAGTTGTTTAGCTTGTAGATTGGCTATTTTCAGCATGTAATCTGGTGTAAAATCAGCCATTACAACGCAATCAAGGCCTGTTATAACACATGTTTGTCGACAAGATCAACTGCACATTTAGTAGACTAAATTCGTATGATTTCATCGGCTAAAAATAGACAAACACTAAAACTTTTCAGATTACTAAAATATGACTAAAACTAAATGACTACAATGACAAAAAGACTATTACTAAAACTAAATCAAAATTTGCAGTTAAATTCAACACTGGCTGAACAGGCCATAAACCTACAGCAGAGGTCTTCAATGTTTTCAGGCCAAGGACCCCTTAGATGAGAGAGATGAAGCAGGGACCCCCACAACCTATTCATAGATTGAATATAGTTTTATCGTTTGACAGCACAATCATCAGTGTATTTTGGATTCATATCAATTTGTGTTTTCAGATATTTAACCACTTGAGCCGTCATTACCTAATAAACTTGACCTTTTACTCTGTACTTAGTCTGCTCTTTTTCCCCTCTACACCAAAGGTCTTCGCTAAAAATTGCCGATCTATAAGCTCACAACACCGGCGTTGTGAGCTTGTAGATCTGCTATATTTGGCTAAAGTTCTCCGAATTTGTACACTAGGGTTCAAGTAGTTCATATAAAAAAGGAGACAAACTTTTCTATCACACAAAGATTTGGAGGATCCCCTGTAGTGACTCTGAGGACCCCCATAGGGTTCCCGGACCCCCTGTTGAAGACCCCTGACCTACAGTATGTTCTCTGACAGCCAACGTAATGGGATTACTTCCAGGATAAACAAACTAAAACCAACAATCAACTAACCTCGCGTCACCAGACTTTCCACCTCGGAAATCAATCTATCAATCAATACTTTGTGGAGAGAAAGGCCAACTCGCCCGCCTCTGTGACCTCACCCATCGCTGGGTAGGGCTGTCACGATTATGACATTTTACATGACGATTAATTGTCACTCAAATAATTGCGATTAACGATTTAATTGTGTTTTTGTCGTTGACAATTACATTTCTGTTTGGCTTTTAGGCTTTGAAGTTACACATGGCAGATATGATGACACATAACCTAAATATTAGGGCTGGGATGGAAAAAATTAATCAAATTAATTACAGGCTTTGTAATTAATTAATCACAATTAATCACATTTTAATCGCATATTAACTCATTGACTGCCAAGGCCCGAGTTTCCCGAGTTATTACAGTAGTCCCAGGCTGCCACAGCCCGAGTTTCCCGAGTTGGAAGCCATTTTGAAAAAAAAAAAAAAAATTTTTTTTTTTTTTTTTTTTTTCAAATTTTTTTTTTATAAAGAAATTTCTAAAAATGCCTCAAATGTATTAGGCATGATCGCAATTGTGAAATTGCATGTTTAGCCCCATAACAAACACATCTTTCAAAATGTCAAAAATGGCTGTTTTGTCTGACTTTGAAGGCTTGTATCTCATGAATGCCTGAACGGATTTCCAAGCGGATTTTTTTGTTTGAAAGCTGTTAAAAAGTACTACACATATGATGCATATATGGTGCATGGGCGTGCACGATCCGTGCACAAAAGATTGATCCGTGCACTCGAAATTTAGGAAGGTGGCAGTGTTTGTTTTGTCTGACTTTGAAGACTTCTATCTCATGAATGCCTGAACGGATTTCCAAGCGGATTTTTTTGTTTGAAAGCTGTTAAAAAGTACTACACATATGATGCATATATGGTGCATGGGCGTGCACGATCCGTGCACTAAAAATTGATCCGTGCACTAGAAATCTAGGATAGTGGCAGTCTGGTACTTGGGGGCCATCTTGAAATGGCATTCAATGAGTTAAAGGAATATTCAGGTTTAATGAAAATGTGGCTCCTCTCCAGCAGAGGGCGCGGGAGAGGAGTGTTTTGCCCCATCACAAGAATGCGCTTGCCCAGCGGTTTCCTGTAATGGCGCCCAGATGTAAACAAACTGAAACAAACAAACTAACATCTTTACTCTATACAGCATGGATCGATTAAGTTCTACACATTCCAATCGGTAAGTGAAATAAAAAGTCATCTTTATTTACAAATGCAAACATATTTAGACATGTGACAATTACATTTAACTAACGCTACCGTATCGCTTGGCATGCGGGTGTGTTATAGTCATCTTACTGGCCTTACAGCTTTGGAAATGTTTATTTTTTTATGACACCATTATAATGTTCTCATTTTGATCATAAGACCCAATTACTGAATATCGGTAGGCCTACTTCTCCAGCTTTAGAATATGTATGATACTGATTTATACGAGACAGGCACTGGCATTTTATTAGTTCAGTAGTTTACAATCTAAGCATAATGATCAGCAGACTCAAAACTTGTATTTGGACCATCATAACTAACCCGAACCCTACGGTCCTTTTGATTACAGACCTGTTTGATCATTCAGGGCTAGCGCTCTGCCTCTCTGGTAAATAATAGTCTGGTCAAATTATGTCTGGGGCAAAAAAATATATTTTGACAAAGTATGTCCACACAAGCCAACATGACGACGACCCTGTATCTGGATTAATAACTTTGGAGCTGCTAAATGATCTATGCTGCGCATTTATTATGACTGCTAATCTAATCATTCTTTACCCTTTTTTTCATACAGGTATCATCGCTGTTACTGTTGATCTGGATTGATCTTCGCTCGTGAAGAGCACAACAAGAAAGCATACATATGCTAACTAAAAGGCTTCTATTTTCTGAGCAGTCGTTACGTTCTGCATGAAAGACTGACATAACTGACATGATCTAAACATGATTAATAAAATGATGCTTTGATATACATAAACTGTAATGTCTCGATTTCATTTTGATCTAGTCAATGGTAAATTGTTTCAAAGTTATTTGAATGTGTTCTGACCTGAAAGCTTACAATGATGGGAAGTTGTAAACATTGTGAAAACGCTATATTGTATTGTTTCATACACTAAAGCATTTTGGTATGAAACCCCATTTTAAATGCAATATCATATCGTTTAGCTGCATAACATTTCTGGCATTTGTAAAAAAAAAAAAAAAAAAAAAAAGAGTTTCAGGTTGACAACACTTGTTTATTTAGGTAACGGTTTGCAGGTGAAAATGGGAAGTGGAGTCGAGTCTTCCATCTTCCAGACTGTAGAATAGCCTACCCTATTTGTGTGTATAGATTCTCTCATTATATATACATATATATCTTTCAAATGTTCAATGTTTATTGGTGTCATAATTGTAGTGTGATCGGATGTACAGCTGCTCTTCTTCAGACATCAAATTGGGGTCCCTGTATAGAAATAAAGGAGATGATGCTTAGATTAGATTTTCATTCAGAATAGATTTGCAGAATCGGTATATCTCTTATGTAGAAACTAGAAAGTCTTGCATGTAGAAGTACATTTGAATTGGTTAGATTGGTTATGGTAGTAACCAGACTAAAATATTGTCACAAAAGTACATTTTGCAATTTGACATAAAACAGTACAGTACAATACATTGATCTAATGGCCTAGTGCAGTGTTTCTCAAAGTTTTAGATTTCAAGGTCTCCCTTTATATCTGACAGTGTACAAATGGAACCAAATAAACCCTTCAGGGTCCAGAGTTAGACTTGTATGCATTGACATGCAAACCCCCCAATTCGCACCTCGCTAAGGCTTTAGTATCACAATGGGATGTTTGAACAAAGAAACAAGCATATACAGTACCTATGCATATCAATAGACCTGTAAGTAGCTAGGTGTTGAGCGACCCCCTCAAACATCACTAAAGCACCACTGGGACAACAATTCATCTTTTATATAATGCTCTAATATATAAACCAACAGAATAACGTTCAGATCTTTCTGGAATAACAAGCGTGGGTCTAACACATGCGGTGTTGATATCATAGAGGTATAAAATATAGGATGACTTGATAATATGGGCTATGTTGTGAATGTACCCTACGATGCTAAAATTAGTTCTGTAGATGTGTTTTACGTCAGCCGTATGTTGTGACTCACGTTGTGTTTATTCATGGCTGAAGTAACTTACAAGTATAAGTCTCTTTGGATTTGTCCTTTGTGTGGACATTGAAATCATTTACAAGTTATAGACAAGACATATGTCTCATTTAATGGCCCCTGTTTATTAGATCAATGTATTGTTTTTAGGGCGGATTCACCCACAATGTGGCTAACTTTAAAACAAAACTTTTTACAAGAAATATAGCCCAAAACCCTTCAAAGATCCCAATGACAAACCCACCTAACAAACGTTTACTTAGGAAATAGATTGTTGCACTCTGACAATTATAAAATATTTCTTATTTACCTCCTTTGTTCAGCATCTCTCAGCCTGTTGTCCACATTCAACTTCCTGAAACTCTTCCCTTTGTAAAAAGTTAACTGTGAGACACTAAATCGATAAAAAAACGAACGCGAAATAAAGTAAACATACAAGCAGAGACTTGAAATAGAAAGAGTAAATTAAAATAGCAAGTTAAAGCAGTTAAAACGGCCGCGGAATATAACGTAGTGGCTCCAGTGGCAGTGTTTACAGAATGGAGGAACTGTGCACCCGCGCCTCACTAAGGGTGGACGCGCAGAGGAACAGACTAGAACGCGCACTGATGCCATACTCTATCCTGATTGGTGGAGGTTCGGCTGGTAGCCTCTGAAAACAAAATCCAGCTAAGCTCGTAACACGGACCTTGGTGGAAGTCCTTATATGGTCAGCGCACATTATAGTTAGGAGGATTAGTGGAAAATGTACACATTTTATTTTTATTTGAATGAATGCGCATTCCTGAATATCCCTTTAATATTTGACCAGAGAATAATTTTTTTCAAGTAAGACACATTGTGTTGTACGAGTGAATCAACAAGTGAGTTTTTTAAATCTAAATTTCGCATCCACTGGGCCAAGCAAAGCACTCTGATCGGCTACTTCTACCTTTGCGTTTGTTGTCACTATGATCGGTATGCCTGAAACTGAAGGTTCTGTGGTGCAAAAACTAAGTGCGATTAAAATGCGTAATTCTTTTTAATCACGTTAATTTTCTGTAATTAATTAATCGCAATTGATCAGTTAAAGTCCCAGCCCTACTAAATATACAAAGAAATTACTGACATATTTGACAACTTTACACTTTAAAAAGAACATTGATATAGCCTATCTACAAGCTCACAATGTGTCACGATGCGACGCGTTGTGAGCTTGTAGATCTGCTATTTCCACTATTTTTTTTAAATGTTTGAACATATATAAACTTTTATTATGTCAAAAACACAATTATGTCAAATAATTGCGATTAGACGATCATGCAATAATTGTGACAGCCCCATCGCTGGGACCCAGGACTTGTCACGTGTTCTCTAACCGTTTAATTGGAAGGACTCCCAGAGTTACAGTATGGGTCCATTTGGTTCCATGTTCACACTCGTTGTCCCTGGATGCCCCTTTGAGATCTGCTGACATAGCTCTATCATCCAGGACTGCAGGTAGCGGGTGAACAGATGTATTTGTACGACCTATTTTCCAACCTTGCGTCAGCATATGTGAACGCATTGGCATGTTTTTACATGTGTCTGACTGTAGTAAAAGTGGTAAAATGTTGTTCCCACGTGAATCAACTGTTTAAAGGACAACTTGAGTTGTTGAGTGTTGTTTCATTTGATGTTTTCATTTACTTCTTTCTATCGTTTTAGTGATATTTAGTTTCATGTCTTTTTCGACACAATAATTCCATTCCCAAGATGCACCTCAATCTTTCATTGCGGGCAGATGTGACTTATGGGATGTGACTGGTGTAAATATAGTAACAAAGAAATTGCCGGCTTATTGTGTCTAAAAATACATATTTAGCCACTTGTACAAATGCCCCCTCCCACTGAAATTTCTCTAATTACAATCTAAAATATTAACCCTTGTTGTAAAAAAAACTAAGTTGTCCTTTAAGTCAGCTTCTGTGAAGCAAATGTTTAAATCAGGTTCTTTAGCCTGTGGTTTGACCTGTGTCTGATCAGTATTAAGCCCTTTGCACACAGGACAGTTGCGTTTTTTTGCTGCATGAATAAAACACATTGGATTTGGTGTGCAATGCTGTGTGGAATCGGCGCTGCGGATCCCAAAAGGAGTCATAAAAGGAGTGATGAGTTTTTTATCGCATGCGACAAGACGCACGAATCAAACTGGGTTTGATCGAGAAAAAAACTCACGGCCGCAGCCACTCGTCGCACGGCTAATTCGGATCCGGTGTGCATGAGGTCGTAGAGAATCATTGTTTTCTTTTTAAAAAATGAAATGAAAAAGGGCTTTAGTGTCCCACCAGCAAGGAAGGTCGTCGTTTTGAATTGGACTGTTTCTGTGCAGGTTGTCAAAAGACCCGATTTAAGTTTTTTCCCACAATGGAATATCGTTTTAAAATCTGCGAGGCGTTGTAAGCTATTTTTTTTGTTGTAAGCTATTTTTTTCGTTGTAAGCTATTTTTTGGATAATGTTCCACTCTATAGGAATGCTATAGGGTTCAAGTGGTTAATGTAAAAAAACATGATATTATCACACAAAGATTTGGCGCCCCCCTGTAGTAACTCTGAGGACCCCCTAGGGGTCCTGGACCCCCTGTTGAAGACCCCTGCTCTAATACATGGCTCTGAACCATACTATCCCAGAGTCCCCCTAATACATGGCTCTGAACCATACTATCCCAGAGTCCCCCCAGCGTTCTTGTGCTGTGAGTGTGACGTGTGTGTGTGTGTGTGACCCTTGACCTACACAGGAAACCCAGACCCCCACCCCTACTCAGTGTCGAGTCAATTCAAAGATGTGTTATTATTGGCATGTCATAGAACTGCACTTAATGCCAAAGAGCAACACACGAAAAAAGGTCAGTTAACTTCCTGTTTCTGTCCCTGCTGTTCTGCATCACAGTGTTTCTCAACCTTTTTCACGCCGCGACCCCCAAAATAATCATATTTTAACTGGGGACCCCCCCCCACCCCCACCCCCCCCCCCCCCACACCCTGACAAGCACCAAAGAAAAGAGAAATTACATTTTGTATAACACGGTCCTATTGTGCTCACAACGAGCATGTAGATCGGCTATTTTCACAAATTCGGCTTCTATTAGGCCTATTTGACAATTTGGACAGTGTTAGATGTTACAAAGGTATTAAAAGTCCTTTAATTGTCACTTTATAAATGTGCCGATACCCTCTATACACTTAAACTGCATGTTCTTCTTTTTTAACTGTTGAGTTAGAAAACAGTGTTTCAAATTAATCAAATCATCTGGGGACCCCCCAAAATAATTTGGGGACCCCCCCCCCCCCCCCCCCTGGGGGTCCCGACCCACAGGTTGAGAACCACTGCTGCATCAAATGATAGGAACATTTCATATCAGGGTTAGGGTTAGGGTTAGGGTTAGGTCATTGTAGTCATGTAGCCGTAGTCATCAGGCCGTGACGTGCACCTCCAAAATGTTTACAATTGTTTTAAAATGGTATAATCATTTTCTTTATTTTGGTATTGTAATGGTTTGGTATGTTCATCTTTTATTCTAACTCGCAGCGCGACTTAAACTGGATTAAACTAGAATAAACCTAATCGGGAGGTAAGCGACCGTTCGGTCGCGTGTAAAAATCGGCCTGATGGTGGCGCCAAATGGGACAGATCCATGTTGATGGACTCTAGACATACTGTGTACCACTTTGCGTGATTTTAGGGCAAAATCTGTTGGAGCAGTGTCCAAAAATTGGTTTGAAAAAATCGCCCTGATGGTGGCGCTAAATGGGACAGATCCATGTTGATGACATGACTGTAGACATACTGTGTACTGCTTTGCGTGGTTTTAGGGCAAAGTCTGTAGGAGCAGTGTCCAAAAATGTGTTTTGCAAGAATGGGCCTCATGGTGGCGCTAGAAGAGGGCCATGTGAGAAATGAGGGGTGGGGGCTGTGGTTTGGCAGCCAAGGAGTGTGTGCAAAGTTTGGCATGGATAGGTGCAACGGTGGCAGAGATATGACTAGGGCAGCAAACTATGAAAACCGCCACATATTGTCCGTAGGTCCGTAGACACGTAACGGCTCCGTGACATCACATTGTGACATCGCATTGCATCCCTTGTATGCCCATATATGGAGATCCTTGATGTAAAGTTGATGTACAAACAAAATCCAACCAATCTGCCCATAAAAGGGGACAAGGACTGAGCGACCGATACTCACAGCACACAGTTGGTTCTACAGACAGGGATCTCCATATATGGGTATAAAAGGGATTGTATGTATGATGTCAGACGTCACAGGACTTTCACATAACGAGTAAGCATGTCTGGGGTCTCACAGCACACGGTTGGTTCTACAGACTCCAACTTTTGCACACGGATAGCTCAGATATGTATTAATAATGAATTCCTTCCTGTGCGAATTCCGTCCCACGTGACCTCGCCCCCCCCCCCCCCCCCGTCTTACTGGTAATAATAATAATAATCTGAGGAGGAGGAGGAGGAGGAGGGGGGTGGGGGTCCACCGGCTGGTGTCACCTATAGGCCATTTGAAACAGATGCCAGTGCAGTTTAGTGTCCTCAGAGAGAGAGAGAGAGAGAGAGAGAGAGAGAGAGAGAGAGAGAGAGAGAGAGCTATTCTTAACCGTGGTGATCAGGGGCGTCACAAGGGGGGGGAAAGTGGGTCTGAGCCCAAGGTGGAGGGGCCTGGAATTATTTTGTACTTTAGCTATTGAAAAAATAGCAGATCTACAAGCTGAGCTGTTAGATCTGCTATTTTTTGAAAAGTTGTGAAAATGTAATATATGTATTTTTTAAGCAAACATTTGTAACTCAAATTTTGCTTCTGTGGGGTCGCTGGAACTAAATATTTTGAGATGGGGGTCCGTGGCCAAATACATCATTTTGGGGGTCCTTCACACGAAAAGGTTTGAGCACCACTGACATGGAAACATAGGTTTTTCGAAACACCTTCGAAGGATTTGTACGGAGCCCCCCAGTGGCCACTGGAGGGGAAAAAATATATATAATGCTAATTCATGGCCACGAAATAGTAATTGGTGGCCACGAAATAGTAATTGGTGGCCACGAAATAGTAATTGGTGGCCACGAAATACTAATTTGTGCCCACGAAATAGTAATTGGTGGCCACGAAATAGTAATTGGTGGCCACGAAATACTAATTGGTGGCCACGAAATAGTATAGTAATTGGTGGCCACGAAATACTAATTCATGCCCACGAAATAGTAATTGGTGGCCACGAAATACTAATTAGTGGCCACGAAATAGTAATTGGTGGCCACGAAATACTAATTCATGCCCACGAAATAGTAATTCGTGGCCACGAAATAGTAATTCGTGCGCATGAAATAGTAATTCGTGGCCACGAAATAGTAATTCGTGGCCACGAATTAGTGTTATATATTTTTTTCCCTCCAGTGGCCACTAGGGGGCTCCGTAGATTTGAAATATTCAAAGACTTGCAAAAAATAGATTTTTCAAAAATAGCAGATCTACAAGCTCGCAGTGCGGCACCGAGTGCCGCACTGCGAGCTTGTATATCTGCTATTTTTCAATAGTGAAAGCACAAAATAATTTGTGCAAGGGCCCGCAGTGCAATCCTTGTACCCAGGGCCCAGAATGTGGTGCGACACCCCTGGTAATGATGCTTGTGGAGTGGAGAGCACTCTATCAGATGGCTAAATGTGATGCTAAATGTGATGCTTGTGGAGTGGAGAGCACTCTATCAGATGGCTAAATGTGTACCCCTGGTGGTGATGCTTGTGGAGTGGAGAGCACTCTATCAGATGGCTAAATGTGATGCTAAATGTGATGCTTGTGGAGTGGAGAGCACTCTATCAGATGGCTAAATGTGATGCTTGTGGAGTGGAGAGCACTCTATCAGATGGCTAAATGTGATGCTAAATGTGATGCTTGTGGAGTGGAGAGCACTCTATCAGATGGCTAAATGTGATGCTTGTGGAGTGGAGAGCACTCTATCAGATGGCTAAATGTGATGCTAAATGTGATGCTTGTGGAGTGGAGAGCACTCTATCAGATGGCTAAATGTGATGCTTGTGGAGTGGAGAGCACTCTATCAGATGGCTAAATGTGATGCTAAATGTGATGCTTGTGGAGTGGAGAGCACTCTATCAGATGGCTAAATGTGATGCTTGTGGAGTGGAGAGCACTCTATCAGATGGCTAAATGTGATGCTAAATGTGATGCTTGTGGAGTGGAGAGCACTCTATCAGATGGCTAAATGTGATGCTTGTGGAGTGGAGAGCACTCTATCAGATGGCTAAATGTGATGCTAAATGTGATGCTTGTGGAGTGGAGAGCACTCTATCAGATGGCTAAATGTGATGCTAAATGTGATGCTAAATGTGATGCTTGTGGAGTGGAGAGCACTCTATCAGATGGCTAAATGTGATGCTTGTGGAGTGGAGAGCACTCTATCAGATGGCTAAATGTGATGCTTGTGGAGTGGAGAGCACTCTATCAGATGGCTAAATGTGATGCTAAATGTGATGCTTGTGGAGTGGAGAGCACTCTATCAGATGGCTAAATGTGATGCTAAATGTGATGCTAAATGTGATGCTTGTGGAGTGGAGAGCACTCTATCAGATGGCTAAATGTGATGCTAAATGTGATGCTAAATGTGATGCTTGTGGAGTGGAGAGCACTCTATCAGATGGCTAAATGTGTACCCCTGGTGGTGATGCTTGTGGAGTGGAGAGCACTCTATCAGATGGCTAAATGTGATGCTAAATGTGATGCTTGTGGAGTGGAGAGCACTCTATCAGATGGCTAAATGTGATGCTTGTGGAGTGGAGAGCACTCTATCAGATGGCTAAATGTGATGCTTGTGGAGTGGAGAGCACTCTATCAGATGGCTAAATGTGATGCTTGTGGAGTGGAGAGCACTCTATCAGATGGCTAAATGTGATGCTAAATGTGATGCTTGTGGAGTGGAGAGCACTCTATCAGATGGCTAAATGTGATGCTAAATGTGATGCTTGTGGAGTGGGGAGCACTCTATCAGATGGCTAAATGTGATGCTAAATGTGATGCTTGTGGAGTGGAGAGCACTCTATCAGATGGCTAAATGTGATGCTTGTGGAGTGGAGAGCACTCTATCAGATGGCTAAATGTGATGCTTGTGGAGTGGAGAGCACTCTATCAGATGGCTAAATGTGATGCTAAACGTGATGCTTGTGGAGTGGAGAGCACTCTATCAGATGGCTAAATGTGATGCTAAATGTGATGCTTGTGGAGTGGGGAGCACTCTATCAGATGGCTAAATGTGATGCTAAATGTGATGCTTGTGGAGTGGAGAGCACTCTATCAGATGGCTAAATGTGATGCTAAATGTGATGCTTGTGGAGTGGAGAGCACTCTATCAGATGGCTAAATGTGATGCTTGTGGAGTGGAGAGCACTCTATCAGATGGCTAAATGTGATGCTAAATGTGATGCTTGTGGAGTGGAGAGCACTCTATCAGATGGCTAAATGTGATGCTTGTGGAGTGGAGAGCACTCTATCAGATGGCTAAATGTGATGCTAAATGTGATGCTTGTGGAGTGGAGAGCACTCTATCAGATGGCTAAATGTGATGCTAAATGTGATGCTTGTGGAGTGGAGAGCACTCTATCAGATGGCTAAATGTGATGCTAAATGTGATGCTAAATGTGATGCTTGTGGAGTGGAGAGCACTCTATCAGATGGCTAAATGTGATGCTAAATGTGATGCTAAATGTGATGCTTGTGGAGTGGAGAGCACTCTATCAGATGGCTAAATGTGATGCTTGTGGAGTGGAGAGCACTCTATCAGATGGCTAAATGTGATGCTTGTGGAGTGGAGAGCACTCTATCAGATGGCTAAATGTGATGCTAAATGTGATGCTAAATGTGATGCTTGTGGAGTGGAGAGCGCTCTATCAGATGGCTAAATGTGATGCTTGTGGAGTGGAGAGCACTCTATCAGATGGCTAAATGTGATGCTTGTGGAGTGGAGAGCACTCTATCAGATGGCTAAATGTGATGCTAAATGTGATGCTTGTGGAGTGGAGAGCACTCTATCAGATGGCTAAATGGGCCAAGAGGGCTCATCGAAATTCACTCCACTGATTGGCGTGCAAGGCAGCACTGAGGGCCCTTGCGCTCCGGCTCAAGGGCCTTCTCTGACTTAATGGAACGCAGCGTGTGTGCGTGAGTGCCTGTGCATGTGTGTGCGATTAAACCCCAAGACCAGGGGTCTTCAACGTTTTCAGGCCAAGGACCCCTTTGTTCAGAGAGAGATGAAGCAGGGACCCCCACAATGCCTTTTCATAGATTAGTTTCATCGTTTTGACAGCACAATCGTCAATGTATTTTGGTCAATTCGTGTTTTCAGATATTGAACCACTTGAGCCGTCATAAACTCGGCCTTTTACTCTGTACTTAGTCTGCTCTTTTTCCCCTCTACACCAAACCTCTTTGCCGAAAATAGCCGATCTACAAGCTCACAACGCCTCGTAGATCTGCTTGTAGATCTGCTCTTTTTGGCTACAGTTCTCAGAATATGGACACTAGGGTTCAAGTTCTTAATTTGAAAAGGATTGGAAGACTTGGAGGACCCCCTCTAGTAACTCTGAGGACCCCCTAGGGGTCCCGGACCCCCTGTTGAAGACCCCTGCCCAAGACGATGAGCGGTGACCAGTGTTGTGGTTGTTAACCGGTTACGACCCAGGAGATCGATAAAGTCTTCCTCCGCCTGATTAGTCCAGCACTGCTCCAGTGACCTCTGGTTAATTTTAGTTGTCGTGCTTGGGTTTTGCGGCAGCACGGTGCCGCGCACCACACCGCTCGCCAGGGGCGTCAATTGGGTATGGCAGGGGTATGCAGTTGCCATACCCTGGGTCCGAGGGGGGAGAATAAAAGTTACTTTTAAATATAAATCCATGAATGTCTCTTTGTCTATCTGTGCTGGTTATGTTGTTAAATTACTTTAAAATAACTACAAATGCAAAATTTAACAAAATGTTCACTTTAACAAGGTAGGCTATTATAATTATATTCTCCACACTTTTATTCTCCCCATCTTGACAAAATGGTATATTCCCAGGTTCTGCAGGTCAGCTGCACAGGTGCAATTCATTATTGTTAATTGTGGCACGTTTACTATTTTCTGCCAAGTTTAGCTGCACTTGTCTTGAACAAACCGTAGAAACGGGGGAAAAAATAGAATGTACTTCTTAAAATAAATGTATCATGCTTGTTGCTAAGGTATGGCAACACGACTGGGGTCTTCCGACTCTTCCCCAGTCCACCTTAGCTCGATTCGAGTTCTGCAGCCATGACGAACAGACGTGTCTCTCTCCGCTCTGCACGCAAACGACTCCTCAGGCGACTTCACCTAACGCCGGCTTCACGATCGGTAACAAAGGACAGGATATTTTTTTCTTTTCTGATGTTACTGCTGGTGCTGCTTACGTGGATCACGGATTCGTCCCAAAGTCTATCACGGGACGTACATACAATGGACAAGGAGCTGTATGTACGTAATCAACGGGAGTCACACAGCGATTTCTATATGCATGATGGCTTAGAGAATAAACATCTCAGCCTCGGAGATGCAACCGTCTATGGCTTGATCTCTACAAGAAACAAACCCCCGAATTTCAGTGAAAACAGGCGCTCCTTGTTTGTTTTTCTTCTGTTACTTTGTGGTGATGTGGAACGTAACCCAGGTCCGGTGCTGACGAGGCAAGCAGCTGCTCGCCTTGCACGAGAACAAGAGTTGGACGCCGCCGTGTACAACTCGCCGCCGCGAGCCACGGACCTACGGATCTTCGAGGGTCACTCGGCCGCCGCACACGACATCTCCGCGGAAACAGCTCGGCGTGAGGACAGCCGTGTCGCCGAGCCCGAGACACTGGCCATCGACCGTGACGCCCTTGACTCACGGACCCCCGGCGAACACTCGGCGATCACACCCGCGACCGAGTCTCTGGACCCAGGCTGCAACATTACCGCGGAAACAGGTCGACGCGAGGTAAACAGCAGCAACACGACACTAGACCTGGGCGTGCAGACCACCCAGCAGCCCACCACGGCGGCACCCTGCACCGAGGCTTCGGATCAGAGGGTCTACAGGGATCGTAATCATTCATGGCTGGCTACATTTTTAGGATGGAAACCATTCTGCGCCACTTTCCCCATCCCCCGCACCGAGGAATTATCCTGGATATCTCACTGTCTAGGGTCTCAGACAACAAAGGAACTTGACCTCCCCCCCACCCCCAGCGCTCCCCGGCCCCCCCCACCCCCACTACAGACGGACACTCCAGCTGTGGACGAGAACAAAGGGGAACCCTCCTCCCCCAGCCCTGCCAATGGTTATTTGGACACCTCCAACATGAAAAGTACTTTTGTGAAGCGAGGACTTAAAATGATTCATCTCAACGTCAACAGTTTGAAACCCAAACTGGCACAAATCAAAGCTATGTTTCTTGATGGTAAGGTACAAATTTTAACCTTCTCGGAAACTAAACTCGATGATTCTTTTACAGATGCTAGCATTGAAATAACCGATTACACTGTCATTAGGAATGATAGGAACAGGAAGGGAGGTGGTGTTTGCATGTATATTCACAATGATTTAAATTTTATCATTCGCTCAGACCTACACCACAGCTCTCTTGAAACTGTATGGGTCGAGATAATTTTTGAACATGCTAAAAATATACTAATATGCGCTGTCTATAGACCCCCTGACCAGAATGACTTCTTTGAGCTGTTTGAAGAGAGCTTAGCAAAGGTGGACGGTGTTGAGTACTACGCTTTGGGCGACTGGAATGTTGATGTTTTGCGTAAAGAAACACCCCTGTTCAAGTCCTTTAATGGGTTATGTAGTCAATACGGCCTCACTCAGCTCGTTACCGTACCCACTAGGGTGACGGAGCACTCCCAAACCCTCATAGATCTCATTGTAACCACAGACAAATCCAAAGTCACTGCTAGCGGGGCTATTGTATGCGGTCTTAGTGATCATTACATGATCTACTGTACGCGTAAAATACACAAACCCAAGGCTAGTGGCCACAAAACAGTTGTAGCTAGAAGCCTCAAAAACTACTCCAGCGAGGCTTTAAATCACACACTAGCGAATACAGACTTTTCCCCTGAACTGCAGTGTACAGATGTCGAAGGAGCATGGTGTGGTCTTAAAACCAAATTGACCGCTGCTCTAGACGTCGTGGCCCCCTTGCAAACCACCAGGGTTAAAGCCCGCCAAGAGCCATGGTATAACTCAGATATTTCCGAATCAGCTAAACTCAGAGACAAAAAGTACGATGAAAAACGTAAGTGCTGCAAAAAGCTTAGGAAGAAATTCAGCCATGATCTCAAAATCCAAGTCAAACATCTTACTGCTCAATGCAAGAAACTTAGAAACCAGACGACCGCCCTAATTAGATCCGCCCAAAAAAACTACATCGACGAAAAAATCGACGAATACAAAAACAAACCACGAGACCTATGGAAGTTGCTTAACAACCAATTAGGCTTAAAACCAAAAACCATATGCCACAGCATAAACATCAAAACGGACGCCGCTCTTATTTCTGACAAATGTGAAGTGGCTACCCATCTTAACAAAACCTTTACCACCATGGCCCGTTCACTGGTTGAAAGACTGGTCGCCCCATCTGGGCGGTATGGTGTAAAATTTGTTAAGAAATTCTACAATAAACTGGGCGTCAGTAAAGACAGTTTTAAACTTGCCACAGTGACAACTGATGAAGTGTTTAAAAAACTGAGCGCCCTACCTGAACACAAGGCCACTGGCCTTGATAAAATTCCAGCTAGATTTCTCAGAGATTCAGCCGCCACCATTGCTCCAATCATTACCCACATAATTAACCTTTCCATCGAACAGGGTCATGTCCCACAGGACTTCAAACTAGCAAAAGTAACCCCCCTGCATAAAAAAGGTAGCAAACTAGACCCTGGAAACTACCGTCCCATTTCCATTCTTAGCTCCATATCCAAAGTCATGGAGAAAATTGTCTACGAACAGATAGCAAGATATCTCGATGAGAATAATCTGATTTACGAGTTCCAATCTGGATTCAGAAAATCTCATTCCACTGACACATGCCTTCTCTATTTGACTGACCAAATCAAACGCGAAGCGGATGACGGCAAATATAGCGGTATGGTCATGATGGACCTCCAGAAGGCATTTGACACCGTAAATCATTCTATTCTAATTGAGAAACTAAATGCCATCGGTCTTGACAGCGCAGCAGTGAGTTGGATGCAGTCTTACCTGGTGGGGAGGGAACAGGTGGTGGAGATTAACGGTACCCTGTCCCCCCCCCCCTCCCAGTAAGCTGTGGTGTTCCTCAAGGTAGCATACTGGGACCTCTGTTGTTCCTAATATACGTGAACGACATGGCATCTGTTTGTGACTGCAACCTGTTCCTGTTCGCGGATGACTCGGCTCTCCTAGTCTCGGGCAAGGACCACTTGCAGGTTGAAAGGACACTTAACTCTGAACTAAGTAAGATCTGCACATGGCTTAATGACAACAAATTATCAATTCACCTGGGTAAAACTGAGTCCATCCTCTTTGGATCAAATCATAACCTCAAAAAAGTCGACAACTTCACAATCAAAGTGGGTGACAAGGTCATAACACGAAAAAACGAAATCTCTTACTTAGGATGTATCCTTGAAGCTAATCTTTCCAGTGAAAAGATGACTTCTAAAGTAATAAATAAAATCAATCAACGAACTCGTTTCCTACAGAGGATCGCCCCAATGGTCAATTTCAACACACTGAAGACCATAGCTGGTGCAATAATCCAGCCCCTCTTTGACTACGGAGTCCACGTATGGTATCGTGACGCCCCACAAGCCCTGAAAGCAAAACTCCAAACAGCCCAAAATAAACTAATTAGGGTTCTGCTTAACCTTCCCTATCAGACTCACCTCACCGCTACACACCAGTTAAGAGTGGGGTGGCTCAGAGTAGATGATAGAGTACAGCAACTTGCAATGGGCCTGGTGTACAAGATACACTACACCACTATGATACCCAAGTACCTGTCAAAATACTTTATAAACATTAAGGATGTCCATAATTATAACACCAGAGGCAGCGCCACAGATCACTTCCAACCCAGAGTAAAAACCAACAAAGGGTCAAACTCGTTTTTCTGCTATACCACCAAAATGTGGAAAGCCTTACCGAAGGCCATAAAGGAGTGTGGATCACTAGCATCCTTTAAAATTGCCCTGAAAAACCACTTACAGGCAGCAGCGGTTTGCAACTGGTAAAAAAAAAATGAACCTAGCCCAACCCTACCCTCCCCTGCCCCTTCTTTGTATATACTGTTTGTTTAGACTTACTGTTTTCTTTTTTGTTTTTCTTTACATATCTACTGCATAGTACTGTGTTCTATTTGTCTGTCATTCAATGTTATATGAGATACTTCAATGGTTTCCAGTGGAAATAAGCTTAGTCTTTTCATGGATCTCCTTTTAGTAGACCTTGTACCAGTGAACTGTACCGTCATGAAACTGTACCTTTTCCTATGCAAACTTCTAATAAAGTCTTCAATCAATCAATCAAAGTGAAGTGACGCTTCACGAAAGAAGTGACGCCACTGCCGCTCGCGCGGCTAAGTATAACTCGGTCTCAAAGGTCTCTTGTTTGTGCACACAGTACAGTATGTATACGTTACGTTTTTCTTCGCATAGCTTTTGTGCGGTTTTCAAGGACACGGCCCTCCTCCTCCTCTGCTCTGACTTTGGACTCCGTTATAGATTATACAAACATGTCCCGACATGCCCCCAGCCCTAACTAACGCACACGAGCACGCACGCACGCACGCACACACACACACACACACACACACACACACACACACACACACACACACACACACACACACACACACACACACACACACACACACACAGGGGTGTCACACCAAATTCTTGGGCCCTGGGTACAAGGATTCACTGCGGGCCCCTCATGAATGTTAGCTATTGAAAAATAGCAGATCTACAAGCTCGCAGCGCGGCACCGAGTGCCGCGCTGCGAGCTTGTAGATCTGCTATTTTTGAAAAATTGTGAAAATGTGTGCAAAGAAACCTATGTTTCCATGTCAGTGGTGCTCAAACTTTTTTCATGTCAAGGACCCCCTAAATGATATGTATTTGGCCACGGACCCCCATCTCAAAATGTTTAGTTCCAGGGACCCCCCCCCCCTAGAAGCAAAATTTGAGTTACACTGAGTGCCGCGCTGGGAGCTTGTATATCTGCTATTTTTCAGTAGCTAAAGTTACTAGGGCCCCTCCACCTTGGGCCCTAGTAACTCAGTCCCACTCCCCCCCCCCTTGTGACGCACACACACACACACACACACACACACACACACACACACACACACACACACACACACACACACACACTCAGACTCACACACACACACACACACACACACACACACACACACACACACACACACACACACACACACACACACACACAGGCCTCTTTTGTCCCGTGCCTATATGAAGGGAGAACAATGGGGAGCTCCTGTTTCCTGGGGTTAAAAGAAGGACATTCCAGGTCAGAACTCCCAGCTGGACTGGAAGCAGCTCTGGCACGCTGCACACTAGGGTTGCAGCGGTACTAAGTGTTACCGGTGTTACCGGTGAGCGAGCACAACACAGAGTACTTTACTTGCACACCGATAACACCATTAAATAAAAAGAAAACTCATCCGCTGCTCTGCTTTGCCCCGAGGAGCGCAGTAGAGATGAGACGTTCGCCAACCATTCCGCTCTTTTGAACAGCTCTTTTAAATGAACGATGGGATTCGGTTCTCAATCGCGGGAGGCCGGGAGCCGTTCCTTGTGTGAGAGTGTCAAGAACAGATTCGGAATCAACGGATCATCCACGGGGCGAGGCACAGCCCGTCAGACTGCATGATGTCTCGATCGTCCCCACTCGCAGGGCACGTTCCAGGAGACTAGTTGTGGCTTTATAATGTCACAGCGTGCAGTAGGCAGATAAACAACGATTAGCCAAACAAGAAAACGCAGGGCTGTTGTACCACTAACAGTGTTGTTGCTTTTTTACAAAGCTGAATTTTTAATCGAGTCGGAACACTACCTCACATTTAACGATTGAATAACGACCGAATCACAGGAGCTCGCTGCGACTTTATTACGACTGAGAAATCTTTTCAAAGTTGTTAGATGTAAGAAGGCCTTAACAGTGTTGTTGCTTTTTTACAAAGCCGATTTTCTTTTTAGCATTGGCTGCTACTGAGTGCTCACAAGACCACAAGACACGCAATGGTGGTTGAAACGGTGTTACCGATAACCGCGGTGTTGACATGGACGATATTTTTGGTGTTAAAAATCTCATACCGTTGCAACCCTACTGCACACATAGACATCAAAGGGGGCTTTAGCCCCTGCCCTTTTATCCGTCTGTAAAAAAGTGCCCTCTCCAGACCATGAATGCAGTTTTTACTATGGTGAAAGAAATGCAAATTCCCTCTTTCCATGCCATACCTGAAGGCAGCATTCGAGAGAATTGCCTTGTCCAAACTCTCCTGAACTTGAATGCAGCGTCTTATGTTGAAAGAAGTGTCCTCTCTATGTAGAAACCCATGCCATACGCCACATCTCCAATGTTGACTTGATTATTCTTGGTTCAGTGTGGTATCAAGTATCGAAAATAGCCAACCTCCAAGCGCGACGCGTTGTGAGCTTTAACTATTCAAAAATAGTAGATATACAAGCTCACAGCGCTGCTATTTTTGAAAAATCTGTGCAAGTCTTTGAATGCTTCAAATCCTTCTAAGGCTTTTTGAAAAACCTATGTTTCCATGTCAGTAGTGCTCAAACTCTTTCATGTCAAGGACCCCCAAAATGATATGTATTTGACCACGGACCCCCATCTCAAAATATTTAGTTCCAGGGACCCCCCCAGAAGCAAAATTTGAGTTACAAATGTTCACTTAAAAAATACATATATTCAAAGATTTGCACACATTTTCTCGACTTTTCAAAAATAGCAGATCTACACGCTGTGAGCTTGTATACAAATAATTAAGACCCCCTCCACCTTGGGCCCTAGTAACTCAGCCCCCCCCCCCACGCCCCTGTGTGTGAGTGTGTTTGTCTGTCTGTCTGTCTTTCTGGGGCTGTTTGTCTGTGGCCTTGCTTGTCACAGTGCCACAGATTAGTCATTGGCAGATTAATGGATTGAGCTGACCCAGAGCCCTTTGTGGCCGGGTGGGGGCGGACGTCTGTCTGTCTGTCTGTCTGTAGGCTATCAATGTAATCAGCGCGAGACATGCCCTTTTACTAGGGGTGTAACAATACATTTTAACAACGATACGATACACATCACGATACATGGTTAAAGCTATACTGTGTAAGTTGCTCAACAAGTGGTCAGTAGCGGTATTGCTTTTTTCGGCAGTTTTTTGCCCGGAGTCGCCGCGGACCACCGGAGCGGGGCCGCAAACCACCGCGACCGATAACGAATCCGTAGAGGGGTAGAACATAATTTTCTGACCAGGATTTGGGGAGTAAGAGGTTAAGAATCCTTCACCATCGTAAACACTGTTGCTACTTCCTGAAGAGACGGCAAGCACGCTGTGATTGGCCGGTAGTGTATCATGTGTGTATGATCTGCGATGTGATTGGCCAACGTATACACAACATATACGGATGATGCAGATTATGTAATTTTGCCGGGAAATCCCGCCCCTGTCACGGCTAAGTAGAAAACATAATAAAGAAAAGGCTTTTGGGGCTGAAATTAACGGAGTGGGGGTTCTAAAACTTACCGATTTAATAGTTAGGACAATTTTAAGAAGTTATATAGTATAACTTTAATGATACGATACATGGACGATATTGGTTCATTAATGGCGATATGATACGATTCGATTCAATGATTTAAAATCGATATAGTAACTATTTAGCAAAGAAATTACATCTGTGTGAAACGTGTCAATAGTGCATTAAGGGAAAAATCTATTATTATGGATGAAAATAAGTAAACACTTTGATTCTCTAGCAAATACATGGACATTGTATTTCATCACATGGACAAACCTGCACCTTGACATGAACACAGAGATTACACTCATTTATCGATAGACCAAGAGTAACTATATGGAAGTAATTAAACCCCTCTTTTTAATTTTCCCTCTTAAAATTGCTAAATACAAGGCACAAATACTTAGTTTCCATACAACCAATTATTTGCACTGCAAAACGATTCGATACCGATTATCTGCATTTTAAACGATACCGATAAAATACAAAGCCAAAACGGTACGATATACCGGTAAGCTTTGATATAGTAGATCATTGCAAATTAAAATCGATTTTTCGATTCAGTTACTTTATCGTTACACCCCTACCGTTTACAGTATGTCTGCTTTTATATTCAGAGAACCTACAGATACAGATTGATCGTGTGAGATACAAATTTAGGAGGGCACACAATGACATGATGGGTTCTAGACTTGTTTACCCGCTTTAACCCGCGTGTGCCCATAATGTGTGCATGCCATTATAGGAGAAAACGATAGCAAGACATTGCAGATGTACAAGCTCAGAGCATTTTTTTGCTATTCAGTGGTTCTCAAACTTTTTCATGTGAAGGACCCCCAAACTGATATTTATTTGGCCACGGACACCCACCTCAAAATATTTAGTTCCAGGGACCACTCAGAAGCAACATTTTCATGACCTCTTCAAAAATAGCAGATCTACAAGCTCGCAGCGCGGCACTCGGTGCCGCACTGTGAGCTTGTATATCTGCTATTTTTCAATAGCTAAAGCATTCAATAATTCTATAGGCCTAAATGGCCTAGAATTATTAGAGACTTGTTTATTATAGTTGTAGTCCAGTAATTTTAGGCCAAAATTAAGCTAAACCTAAAACAAATTGCAATAGTAGCAAACTCAACTGATTCTGTATACTCATTATGTCCTTAGTGAGGGAAAAAAAGTCCCAAGGAATCCCATCGGGGCAAAGTTTTGAAAACGACCTACCTACCTTCACTTACTATACACTACACTATAAAGGAAAAATGACTCCCAAAATAATCTGCTTTAAGTGGGATGTAAAAACATTCCTTGGGCAAGAAATGGCCCCTCAAAATGATGGTTTAGTGATGAGTCATCAATTTTCACAGTCTTTTGGGGTCCGTTTTTAGCCCAAGGAATGTTTTTCATGCAAAACAAATGCTTGCAATGGATTCAGAATAATTAAAAACCCCTAGTTTGAACCCTCACATCCCACTTAAAGCAGATTTTTTGGGAGTCATTTTTCCTTTATAGTGTAGTGTATAGTAAGTGAAGGTAGGTAGGTTGTTTTCAAAACTTTGCCCCGATGGGATTCCTTGGGACTTTTTTTCCCTCACTAAGGACATAATGAGGATACAGAATCAGTTGAGTTTGCTACTATTGCAATTTGTTTTAGGTTTTTTCATATAATGACTGGACTATTGTTAGAATCAGTGAGCTTATATTTTCTGTCTCTCTCTCTCTGTCCCTCTGTCTCTGTGTAGGATCTTCTCCTACCTAGACGTGGTAACACTGTGTCGGTGCGCCCAGGTGTCCAAGGTAAGCTCTTCTCTTTCCTTTCAGGGGTGTCGCACCAAATTCTTGGCCCTGGGTACAAGGATTCACTGCGGGCCCCCCATGAATGTTCTTCATAGCGGGAGGGGGTTTAACCCGTTTAGACTGGGAACGCATCATTACGCATTATTTTGTGCTTTAACTATTGAAAAATAGCAGATCTACAAGCTCACAGCACTGCGAGCTTGTAGATCTGCTATTTTTGAAAAATCATGAAAATGTGTCTGAAAAACCTATGTTTCTATGTCAGTGGTGCTCAAACCTTTTCATGTGAAGGACCCCCAAAATGATATGTATTTAGCCACGGACCCCCACCTCAAAATATTTTGTTCCAGGAACCGCCCCAGAAGCGAAATTTGAGTTACAAATGTCCGCTTAAAAAATACATATAACTCAAAGATTTGCACACATTTTCACGACTTCAAAATTAGCAGATATACAAGCTCGCAACGCGGCACTCGGTGCCACGCTGTGAGTATATACAAGTTAGTACTTGTATATCTGTTTTTTCTCAATGGCTAAAGTATAAAATAATTAAGGCCCCTCCACCTTGGGCCCTAGTAACCCAATCCCACTTTTCCCCCCCTTGTGACGCCCCTGGCTCAGGGTTATGGCCGGCTACGCTGCGCTGGACTCGACCAGTGCTACAGTGCACTTTAAAACCAAACCAGGGAAATGGGTCGAAGTCTCTCTCTCTCCAACACTGGAAAAGGCAAACAAAAACCTTTTGGGAATGTTGTAATGGCATGGCGCCACCCGCTGGCCCTCGTGAGACTATATAGAACAGGGGCTAATACTGATATTTTCACAAATTGGTACCACCCAAGGTGACCGTAACATTTTTTGGATTTTCTTCTTCGTACATGTCTCTAGTTTATATTTTGGTAATGATAACTCACCAATCTGGTAGCTTAATGGAAGTTATCACCCACTAGAGTCGGTGTCCCATTAACTTTACATTACAGGGAAAAACAGGTAAACATTAATCTGCTTTAAGTAGCATATGAGGGGTCAAACTAGGGTTTTTTCATGATTCTGAATCCATTGCAAGCATCTGTTTTGCACGAAAAACATTCCTTGGGCTAAAAACGACTATGGTTTAGTGATGAAAAGTGATGAGTCATCACTTTTCATCACTTTTCACACTTTTGAGGGGGCCGTTTTAGCCCAAGGAATGTTTTTTGTGCAAAACAGATGCTTGCAATGGATTCAGAACCATGAAAAAAACCCTAGTTTGACCCCTCATATGCTACTTAAAGGGCCTACACCATGCTTTTAAAACTATATTTTTTGTATAAATATATGCTCAAAATTGAGTCTTAGACAGGTCTTAACCCTCAAACACACACTCTGACCATTCCTTTTGTTTCTAATAGCTGTGCTATTATTAGGTTCTCAAGCTGCAATACCAAAACGGCCTTTGTTTGCTCAGTGGCGCATCTAGTGGGGTTTTTTCCTCTCCTCTCCAACGTTGACAACACATATATTGGGCCAATTAAAAATAGGATAATGTTGCAGTCTGAGTATAGCCTACTGTAGGCCTATGTTGTATGATATAAGCCTACTGTCAAATGACACAGGGCGACCGTTGCTAGACCAGACATTAGAGAACGTTAATCTACATTAGACAATCAACCCCACCCGCATTGTATTTATGTATAATGTATAAAAATGTATGAAATTTAACAGCCCATTTATTTATTTATTATGGCGATAATGTACCATCTGCGGTGCAGATGAAAACGCTCCAACCAGGAGGAAGAGGAGCCGGTCGAGCGACCAGACCGAGCGTAGTTGCCCGACGTTAGGTGCACCGTCTCGGGCTGCGCTCGCGGGCCGGTCGCTCGCCACGCAAGGCCGGGTCGCTCGCCACGCGAGCTCCGGGGATCGCGGGGCGCCCCGCGAGCGGCCCGCGAGCGCAGCCCGAGACGGTGCACCTAACGTCGGGCAACTACGCTCGGTCTGGTCGCTCGACCCGCTCCTCTTCCTCCTGGTTGGAGAGTTTTCATCTGCAGCGCAGATGGTTCATTATCGCCAAAAAACATTGTTCTACCGTGAGAGATACGTAGTATGCAGTGAAGAAAAGAATATAGCCTGGTTTATAGGCTGTTATATAGCCGGGGATAAGGACCGGGGTGTTTTACTCACTCTAGCCGCGAACAGTGACATAAGAGGCGGGCTGTGAAGCTCTCTCAAGCCGGCGACAGGGAGGGGAAAACCGGGGGTGGGACAGCGATAGGAGAGGCGGTCTATCACGGACACGGAGGAGGAGGGAAGGGGGTCCGACCGGCATGGACCCCCTGCGGGCCGGGGAGCAGCAGGAGGAGGAGGAGGCCAGCGGCGGCCGCTTAGCGGCGCTGGAACTCGGAGCGGCCGGGGAGGAGGGAAGCTCCATGGGCGGCGGGGACACCGTCTGCTCCCTGCCCGGGGAGAGAGACCTGGGCAACGGCGCGGGCCGGGGCTGGTTTGTGGTTTGTGGCAAAGGCAAAGCCAAGATTGATCTGGGCTTTTCTTCACAGCCACAGACAGGACCATCGCCATTAAAAATAGTATTTTGTTTCCTTGATAGAAGGGACGAAGCTTGGGTCCTCGCAGTCTATAACGTCACATATATAGTGCAATCCAGGAACGTTAAGACTTCTCCTTGGACAAGTTGATAGCAAAAATGTTGATAGAATAAAAGAAGGAAATGACTATACAGGGAGGCAGAGTGAAAGCACTGAGTGAGCAGCCCCAGAACAGTAAGCCAGCTGCAGATGGAGGTGGAGGCTAAGCAAATTAGAAACAAATGAGGGGCTGGGTTTACAACAGTAGCTCTGGTTTTTACCTGAAGGGCGGGGGGGGGGGGGGGGGGGGGGGACGACGCGTGTGACGTCACATGCATCAACTCTCGGAACAGCACTGTTCTGAGAACCCGTGGAAAGCTTTTCAACTCTGCCTTCCCAAAAACAGAGAAAGACACAATGGTCAGAAATAGGACTTTATGAGGATAGAAGGTGCCAGTGGGACCCCAAAAAAAGGTTTTAAAATAGAAAAAGTGAAATTTCATGGTGTAGGTCCTTTAAAGCAAGATGAATTTTTCCCTGTTTTTCCCTGTAATGTAAAGTTAATGGGACACCGACTCTAACGGGTGATAACTGGTAGATACTTAAGCTACCAGATTGGTGAGTTATCATTACCAACATAGAAACTAGAGACATGTACGAAGAAGAAAATCCAAAAAATGTACGGTCACCTTGGGTAGTACCAAAATTTGTATTAGCCCCTGTACTAATATTCCCTTTTCCCAGAGTGCAGTGTGGCAGGCAGTTGGCCCTTTATGAATGAAGGGGTGTCGCTCCAAATCCTGGGCCCTGCATGGATACAAGGATTCACTGCGGGCCCCCGCACAATTATTTTGTGCTTTAACTATTGAAAAACAGCAGATATACAAGGTCACAGCGCGGCACAGCTTGTAGATCTGCTATTTTTTTTAAATCTTAAAAATGTGTGCAAGTCCTTGAATATTTCAGATCTTTCTAAGATTTTTGAAAAAGCTATGTTTCTATGTCAGTGGGGCTCAAACCTTTTCATGTGAAGGACCCCCAAAATTATATGTATTTGGCCACGGACCCCCCATCTCAAAATATTAGTTCCAGGGACCCCCCCAGAAGCAAAATTTGAGTTATGGTCGCTTAAAAAAATACATCATATTCAAAGATTTGCACACATTTTCACAACTTTTCAAAGAGTGCCGCGCTGCGAGCTTGTAGATCTGCTATTTTTCAATAGCTAAAGTATACAATAATTAAGGCCCCTTCACCTATGGGCCCTATTAATTCAGTCTCTGCTAATTGTATATCTGCTATTTTTCAATAGCTATTAAAGTATAAAATAATTAAGGCCCCTCCACCTATGCCCCCCCCCCCCCTTGTGACGCCCCTGAATGAACTATGTGAGATGATAATTGTGAGGGCAGAGACAAAGCACTGGAGCCCGAGGGTGAGACGCTTTGCAGCCGGAGAGCGGATTCCTGCAGGGAAAGTGTCAAACTGGCTCTCTGTCACCAGACTTCCCATGACAACGCTGTCATAATTGTGGGCAGTGGTGGAAAAAGTACTCACATACTACTGTACCATAGAGTTATAGGCCTAATGTACTGTACCTACAATGTACATTCTCTTCCCATCGCCCACAGGAAGCAACTTCCTCTGCTCGCACAGAGCTACTAAGGCTAGCACTAAAGCTAAAGCTAAAGACACAAAAATGGATATAAATCTGTACATATAAAAAGTATATTTCCACACAAATCTGGTTGTTACATTCCCATTGTTCATGAGAATATGTTTGTTTATGTTTATTTGTTGAAATGGCGAAAGCACTAAAATTCACCAAGAGGGGATGCTGCCTCTCGCCGGGCAGTGGGGCTCTAAAAGAGGGGGGGCTTGCCACCTTTTTCTGTGCCGCTCCCCGTAGTGGGGCGTTTCAGCTGCACTTTAAGTAATGGTGTCAACACTGCAATCTAGAAATACTCTGTATTAATGGTAAAAGTCTGGAATTCAAAATGTACCTGAGTAAAAGTACAAAAGTATTCATGTCAACATGTACTTAAAGTACCAAAAGTAAAAGGACTCACTATCCAGAATGTCCCGCGTTAGTTTCACTAACCCTAACCCTATCTAAAATAGAAGATCTACAAGCAAATAGCAGATCTACAAGCTCACAACGCGTCGCAAAGCAACACGTTGTGAGCTTGTAGATCGGATATTTTCACATTTAGGGGCTGAAGTGGTTAATGTACATTATGTTTTCTTCTAATGTGTTGACTATTAACACATGGGAAGCCAAGGTTTCTAACATTTCTAGCTGTTGCTGCTGCCGTCGTTCACTTACGCTTTCATTTTGAAGAGCCTCGGAAGCTTTGTGCATGTGAGTGTTCCACTGACGATTGAGGAAGAAGATCCATTTGTTTACAAACGCTCGCGAAACTAAAATCCAGACCGGGGCCGACCATCGCGGTAAAGTGACGCCGTGAAAACAGGCAGATCTCTGCTTCCCTGGCGTTCTTTGCACCTTATTCATAGATAAAGCTGTTTTTATGTTTCAGCCTAGAATGGAAGTGTATGTAGCCTAGATCCTCCATTTTGTTTCTCTGCGAGACACGGTATGACGTATGGACCATGGTCTTTCACAGGGTACACAGAACGGATGCAGCTGCATGTAACCAAGTTAACCCTTTGTCTCGTCTCTCAACGAGATGACTCATTTTTGGCCACTGTTTTACACCACTGATTACTAGGATAGTACACTACTGCAGTGGTTCTCAACCTTTTCAGGCTGCGACCCCCAACATAATCATATTTTAACTGGGGACCCCCCCACCCTGACGAACATTAAAGCCGACATCATAGTCGCCTGGGCGGTGGAAGGCTTTACACCGCGGTGTAGTCTTTTCGAGTCTTTTTGAGTCAGGAAACTACAACGTTACATCATTCCTCGCGGTGGAGAGCTTTACACCGCAAGTCCCAACACATCTCTCTGTTTTTACTATCAGACAGACAGGCTCTACACCCCGTTCACTGATTGGTCGATCTAGACCAGTCAGTCACGGTGTACAGGACTCCACCGTGAGTGACTATGATGTCCTGCACTTATTTTCTGACTTGAGGTGGAAAGCTAATTTGCGGTGGATAGCTCTCCACTGTACACTCTGATACGGGCTTAAGAGTTGAGGCATTACATTTTGTAGAACACGGTTCTATTGTGAAAATAGCAGATCTACATGCTCACAACACCTCGCAACGCGAGGCGTTGTGAGCATTGTGAGTGTTGTGAGCAAATGTGCAGATACCCTCTATCTATACACTTAAACGTTATGCTGGTTTGTTTACCGTTGAGTGAGAAAACAATATTGCACATTAAGTTAATCATCTGGGGGACCCCCCCAAAATAATTTGGGGACCTCCCTGGGGGTCCCGACCCACAGGTTGAGAACCACTGCACTACTGAACCTTGTCAGATGCCTGGCAACGACCTTCAACCCGGCAGAGTCCCTATTTCAGGCATGTCATTGCAGGCTAATCCTTGTCGAAACATTTCTCAAAATGAGCAGATCTACGAGCTCACAGGTGTTGTGAACTTTTAGACTGGCTATTTCTTTTTGTAATTAAAATGTTTTCATTTTCTTTTTCTTAACTCATTGACTGCCAAGGCACGAGTTTCACGAGTTATTACAGTACTCCCTGGCTTTTTTTTTTTTTTTTTTCAAAATTTTTTTTTATAAAAAAATTTCTAAAAATGCCTCAAATGTATTAGGCATGATCGCAATTGCGAAATTGCATGTTTAGCCCCATAACAAACACATCTTTCAAAATGTCAAAAATGGCTGTTTTGTCTGACTTTGAAGGCTTGTATCTCATGAATGCCTGAACGGATTTCCAAGCGGATTTTTTTGTTTGAAAGCTGTTAAAAAGTACTACACATATGGTGCATGATCTAGGCATGGGCGTGCACGATCCGTGCACTAAAAATTGATCCGTGCACTAGAGATTTGGAAGGTGGCAGTGTTTGTTTTGTCTGACTTTGAAGGCTTCTATCTCATGAATGCCTGAACGGATTTCCAAGCGGATTTTTTTGTTTGAAAGCTGTTAAAAAGTACTACACATATGATGCATATATGGTGCATGGGCGTGCACGATCCGTGCACTAAAAATTGATCCGTGCACTAGAAATCTAGGATAGTGGCAGCCTGGTACTTGGGGGCCATCTTGAAATGGCATTCAATGAGTTAACACTTTCCCAGCCTGGTCAGAATGGCTTGTTGTGGACTAGCCGGACATTTCTATTATTGTATTATGATCTGAGACATAATATTATGATTATAAACATCAACGCACCCCCCGTCCTTCTAGGATGGCAGCGTTCTTTTTTTCTCTTCCGTCGATCCCCCGGTTTAAACTCACCACGAAGTGTATCATCTGCATTGGCATATAGTGGGGATTTTGGCCGAGTCGTCTTCCCCCCCCTGTGCGCTTCACGTGCACGATCCGTGCACATCGAGGTAAACAAATGTAATCCAGTCCGTATGAAGACCCCATGTCAACTTCTATCTGGTCGAAAACATCACCGAGAGATGCTATGCTAACGCCTCCTCCTACAATGAAAGTGAACGGGAATTTGGGTATAGAGAAGGGATAGTGACCAGAAGCACTTCCGGTTCAGACGGTTGAGAGAATGATCCTTTTAGACCAGCCGAAGAAGAGACTGAGGACAGCTGCCGATCGTTGTTTTTTTTTTAATCATTATCATTTATTTCGGTTTTAATGACCTAGTACGGAAAATTTCGGTTGGCTAATTCGAGTACAGATGAAGTACGGTTTAATCCGGTTTTAATATTAAGTGGCTCCCCGTGGCTGAGAAAGAGTTAATACAAAATGTGGATATGGTACAGTGCAGCACAACAACAAATACAGACACATACAGTCAGTCCAAGATAATACAGAAATAACAATACATATAAATAAATCAAAGTAGGAACCTCTTCACATCTTCATATAAGAGTCACATACGTTAGAAAACGATCCCATATCTCTACTATTTGTGAAATGTGGTTTGAGTGGAAGACTTGCATACTATTCATTCATTGTTAATCGACTGTACACAGTGTGTATTCAGTCACATATTCATTGTTGGTGACAGTGCAACAGTGTTGATTTTGTCGATCTAAAACTATGACGAAAAATGTTTGTCGACTGCGTTTTTTTCACTGACAAAAACGAAATAAAAACGAAATAAAAACTAAGCTGTGATGACTAAAACTAAGACTAAATATATTGAAAATTTCGTCAACAAGCAGCGCGACGCGTTGTGAGCTTGTAGATCTGCTATTTTCAGCACGCAACCAAGTGTAAAATCAGTCATTACGATGCCATCAAGGCCTGCCAAAATACATTTCAGTTGACTAAATCAACTAACATCTATCTTGTGTATATATAAACAAACCAAGACACTTTTTACACTTTTTAATACCTCTAAAATGGCAAATTAAACATTGGTCAAATTGTCAAATATTGTGGCCGGAATTGCGAAAATAGCCGATCTACATGGTCACAACGCCTCGCAACAGAACCGTGTTCTACAAAATGTAATGCCTCAACTCTTAGTGCTCGCCAGTTAAAATAATGATTATTTTGGGGGTCGCGGCCTGAAAAGGTTGACCCTGCTCTACAGTGTTGTGGGACTTGGGGTACTGGTAGACACATGGTTGGTTGTTTATCATCATCGTTCTTCATATCTCTCTCTCTCTCTCTCTTCTCTCTATCTCAGGCATGGAATGTCTTAGCTCTGGACGGCAGCAACTGGCAGAAGATCGACCTGTTCAACTTCCAGACAGACATCGAGGTGAGTCTGTGAGAGAGAGAGAGAGAGAGAATGTGTGTTCTTTTGTTTGAACGTGCGTACAGTATGTGTTTGTACAAGAGTGAAAATGTGTCATTTGCGTGTTTCCCAGGGCTTAGTCAGTGCTACTGGGTCAGTAGGCTTTGCTCTGGGCTGTTTGTGTGTGTGTGTGTGTGTGTGTGTGTGTGTGTGTGTGTGTGTGTGTGTGTGTGTGTGTGTGTGTGTGTGTGTGTGTGTGTGTGTGTGTGTGTGTGTGTGTGTGTGTGTGTGTGTGTGTGTGTGACGTCACAGCTTAGCCTCACAGTAACCCAGGTCATGTCAGGATTCTGTCTCTCTTTCTGCGGTCTATCTCTCTCTCTCTCTCTCTCTCTGTCTCTCTCTCTCTCTCTGTCTCTTTGTGTCTGACTGTATCAGATTCACCTCAACAAGGATTCTTTATGTTCTACAAATGCCGGCCCTTCTAAATCAGTGGTTCTCATCCGGTGGGTTATTTTGGTCCCTAGTCTCGCGTGGCCAGACTGTTGCCTCCGCGATTTGGTCAAATGCTCCCGGCATACAGTCTGGCAAACCGGGGAAGAAATGATGAGTGCGAGATGAAGCGGAAGTGAAGCCCCCTCGTCACTTCCGTTTCAGTCTCACGTCGCACACATTTATCATTATATAAATAAAAATCATATAAACATGTTTAGCTTGCTGCTTAGCAGAAATGACATTTTAAAATATATTTTCTTGAACGGTAATGCCCGTTTCCATTACTCGCCGTTAGGGAGCTGCTGTTCCAGACTCTATATAGCATTCAGAGATTGTGGAATAGTTGTCTGGCTACGCGAGACTAGGGGGTCCCCAGATGATTAACTTAATGTGCAACATTGTTTTCTCACTCAACAACAAAAAAACAACATAAAGTTTAAGTGTATAGTGGGTATCTGCACATTTCTAAAGTGACAATTTAAGGACCTTTTAGTACCTCTAAAATGATAAATTAAACAAAAAAAACCCTAACCCAAATTGTCAAATATTAGAGGCTGAAATTGTGAAAATAGTTGATCTACATGCTCACAACGCCTCGCAACGCCCCGCTGCGAGGCTATCTGAGCTTGTAGATCGGCTCTTTCCGGCAAAGAGGTTTAAGATTGGAAAAAGATTGTGGTTAATCATGAACAAGGGTTCATGTTTTAGATTGTAATTAGAGAAAAGAAAAGATGAGTGTTAAAATGTTTTCATTTACTGCTTTCTATAGTTTTAGCGTTTTTAATGATTTTGATTTCAGTGCGTTGGGGCAATTGTACTAAATAGTGGCTAAATATGTACTTTTATACACAATAAGCCCATTCCCAAGATGCACCACAATCTTTCATGGGCAGTTGTGACTTATGGGGGCTGGTAGTGTCACTGTAAATAGTAATAAAGAAATCGCCGGCTTATTGTGTCTAAATCCACTTGCACGCATGCTCCCACCATCTGAAATCAAAATCGCTAAAACGGCTAAAACAATAGAAAGCAGTAAATGAAAACATTTTAAAACTCATCTTTTCTTTTCTCTAATTACAATCTAAAATATGAACCCTTGTTGTAAAAAAAAGTTGTCTTTTAAATGTCTGAATCTAACATTGATGACAGTTCAAACAAGTCTTTGAAGCTATCTACGAAACGTATGAAAAAGTTTTAATCTGCAACACAATGTTATCCATAGTATATAGTGGGGGTCCCTGATTCATCTCTCTCTCAGCTAAGGGGTCCTTGACCTGAAAACGTTGAAGACCTCTGATCTATAGCAGTGGTTCTCAAACTTTTCAAGCAACGTCCCCCAAAATAATCATATTTTAACTGGGGACCCCCCACACTGACGAGCACTAAGAGTTGAGGAGTTACACTTTGTATAACACGATTCTATTGTGAAAATAGCAGATGGCTATTTTCACAATTTCTGCCTCTAATATTTGACACTTTGGCCAATGTTTAATTAATTTGTCATTTTAGAACTATTACGCAGTCCTACGTCTTTTGACATATTTTTTCAAAGGGCCCAGTGTGCCAATGACGTCTTTGACGTCTTTAGATCAAAGAAAAAAAAATGACCTGAGATCAGAGAGATGCTTTTCTCTGTTTGTGTGTTGGCTCCCTCCGTTTGTTTCCCCAATCCCTATTGAAATGCTTGAGTAGCCTAGTGTAGTCTTTCCAGTCGCTACCAGTTGGACTAAAAGATGCATATACCAACGATTTTTTCAAAAGCAAAACTACTCTGCATCAAGGAGTTTATTAGGTAGGCCCTAAAAGTATGTCCTTGAGCGGAGGGGAATTATTTTGGGTTAAAACTGGTTCCGGTGGATAGTTCCGGCCAAATTGTTTTGGTTTCCGCTCCAGACCTTTACAAGCCAGAAAAGTGAAGTGATCCCAGACTAAGTGGATGAGGATGCAGAGCAGATTCATTCAGCTCTATCTCTGGAACCATTTGTCCGATTGACAAACATCTTTTTGCCACTGAATCACAACGACTGTGTCTGTTTCTGTGATCGATCAGTGGGCCCCCCCAAAAAAATATTTTTTCATGAAACAGTAAATAAAAACATACACAATCTTGGCACCTGGACCTTGGAGCCATTTGTGCCGTGGCATCCTTTGAGTTAAATTGTCACTTTAGAAATGTGCAGAATACCCTCTATGCACTTAAACTTTATGTTGGTTTGTTTACTGTTGAGAGAGAAAACAATGCTACACATGAAGTTAATCATCTAGGGACCCCTCAAAATAATTTGGGGACCCCCCCGGGGGTCCCGACCCACATGTTCAGAACCACTGATCTATTGCACGGGTCAGTTCTGTTAGTCCTCTTGTCACCATCACTATGGTTATGGATTTCCCTTTCACTGAGGTTGTTTTTGACTGACTCTCTTTGTCTGTGACTTCCTGACTGTGTCCTTATGTTTTTTTGTCTTTGGGTGTTATTCTACACACCCAGTGCTAAACGTCGGTACAGTAGGCGGTGATTATCATTGTTAGTTTACAGCCAATGCCGCTGTCATTTTCACGCCCCGCGCCCACATACAGTCAGTGTTATTACCAGAGGTTCTTGGCTCATCGGTGCATTGATTTTCTGCACTACAGAAAATCAATGACCATACATGAAGATAGTTAGCATTTGTTTTTAGTTTTTTTTTTAGAACTTTGATTATATTGTGTTTTTTTCTAGATAGATATCCATTTGCACTTGTTATATTGCTGTTGATGTACTGACATATTATCTTGTGATGTTTTGTATCTGCTTATTGTAAGTCGCTTTGGATTAAAAGCGTCTGCTAAATGCCTAAACTGTAAACTGTAAACTGTAAACTGCTGATGGCTGCTGTTGTTTGGTGTTAAAGGAGTAGTTCACTCCCAGAATGACTTTTTTTTCTACTGTTACTATGAAAAGCTCCACCACTTGTCAGTCAGTCAGTCAGTCTGTCTGTCAGTCTGTCACCTCACGTTACGTCACACTTTTGGACACACACTCCTTGGAAGGCAAATCACAACTCCCACCCCTCATTTCTCACATGGCCCTCTTCTAGCGCCACCATGAGGCTGATCTTTGCGAACCCCATTTTTGGACACGGCTCCTACAGATTTTGGCCTATAATCACAGTACAAGTATCAAGGCAGTACACCGTATCTCTAAAGTCATGTCATCAACATGGATCTGTCCCATTTCCCATATTCCCTCCTGATTGGCTACGATTGCCTTCTAAAGTTTGTGTATGCGACCTGATGGTCGCTTATCTCCCGATTAGGGAGTCTTACTGGTTACTCACGCCATGGCGACTTGAGTTAAATAATATTTTTTTTTTCATATTTGTCGCATTCCTAAGACAAAACATGTATTTGAATACATTTACCCCCATTGATTCCGGACGGGGACACGAATGTATTTGGGTCCCCGTTTATTGAAATCAAATTATTGTCTTAGGAATGCAACAAAAAAACAAAACATATTATTGAAGTCAAGTCTCCAAGTCATTTTGAGGGGCTTGCTACTGGTGCATTACTGGTGCATTGCTTGCTATCTTAGGGACAGTGGGAGAAGTCAAAAGGCCACTGCGCCTTTATAGACCAGCCCTAAGCTGGTTTTAGATCCAGCACAGTGACAGCAGAGGTATTTCCCTACTGTTTAGAGAGATCATTAAGATGTGTGTCTACGTAGGCAGATTCACAATGAGTGCACCTGCATACTGCTTGCAATCAGTGGTGTAATGGTGTTTTTCTTCCCCCGGGGAATGACATTTTAATGGTAGGGGTGTAACGATACATTTTAATAGCGATTCGATACATACAGTATCACGATACATGGTTGACGATACGATACATGGACGATATTGTTTCATTCGTGGTGATATGATACGATCTGATTCAATGATTTAAAATCGATATAGTAACTATTTAGCAAAGAAACATGTATTATTATGGATATAAATAAGTAAACACAATGATTATCTGCAAATACATGGACATTGTATATTGACAAACCTGCACCTTGACATGAACCCAGAGATTACACACATGTATCAATAGACCAGTGTAGCTATATGGAAAGGAAAATGTACCAGTAAGACTCCCTAAGAGGGAGATAAGCGACCGTCAGGTCGCAGCGTGATTTTAGGGCAAAATGTGTAGGAGATGAGTGTAGACATACTGTGTAGCGATTTGCGTGATTTTAGGGCAAAATCTGTAGGAGCAGTGTCCAAAAATGTGTTTTAAAAAATCGTCCTGAAGGTGGCGCTATATGGGACAGATCCATGTTGATGACATGAGTGTAGACATACTGTGTAGCGATTTGCGTGATTTTAGGGCAAAATGTGTAGGAGCAGTGTCCAAAAATGTGTTTGAAAAAATCTGCCTGAAGGTGGCGCTAAATGGGATGGATCCATGTTGATGACATGAGTGTAGCGCAAGTGTGTACCGATTTGCGTGATTTTAGAACAAAATTTGTAGGAGCAGTGTCCAAAAATGTGTTTTGCAAGAATCGGCTTCATGGTGGCGCTAGAAGAGGGCCATGTGAGAAATGATGGGTGGAGGTTGTGGTTTGACAGCCAAGGATTGTGTGTGCAAAATTTGGCATGGATCGGGGCAACGGTGGCGGAGATATGAGCAGGGCAAAAGTGTAACGTGTGACGTGTGACAGACAGACTGACTGACGGACTCACAGCTGGTGGAGGTTTTGACAGTAACTGCGACCGTGGTCGCAACACAATTAAACAATGCACAAGTAGGTAGTATCGATACAATCGATTCTTTGCACTGCCGATTCGATACGATACAAAATAAAACGATACGATTCGATTTCAGCCGTTTTCATTTCGATATACTTCGATTTTTTAAGTTAAAAACGATATTTCGATACAGTTACTATATCGTTACACCCCTATTTAATGGCCTTACATGCAGACACCCAAGCGCACGTGCCTACATAATGTATGTGATTGACTTTAATTTTACTTAGGTTTTTACGGGTGAATAAATAGTAGTGGGAAACCAAAAGGCCAAAGGTTTGTATAGGAAATTACTATAATATCGTAAATCGCGTTTTCGTTTGTCACAATCATCATGATATGACATTTTCAATGCCAGTGGTTCTCAAACGTTTTAAATTCAAACACCACCATATGGGTCCATTTGGTTCCATTAGCACAATCTCAGAGTTACAGATCCGTCAGGGTACATTTGGTTCCATTTGTTCTCTCTCAGAGTTACAGACCTGTAAGGGTCCATTTGGTTCCATTTGTTCACTCTCAGAGTTACAGACTTGTAAAGGTCCATTTGGTTCCAGTACACACTCAGAGTTATAGACCTGTAAGGGTCCATTTGGAACCCCTGATAGGAATCGTAAAGGAAACCGTTAAAGGGATCATGACATGAAATGTGTATTAAAATGTTAAAACTGAAAACTCCAATCCAGTGAGCCATGGCAGGTTTTTTCTCTCTGTATTCTGTTGCATTTTGATTTGCAAAGATAATATACCTATATTCCTGTACATTATGTCGTAGTTCAGGAACTTTACTGTTAATCGTCACCTAGCTCTTTTGGAATGCAACAACCAAAGTGGTAAATGGTAAAAGCTGTGAATTGGAACGATACAAATACAGTGCAAAGTAACAGGTAAATGGAAAATGGTGCATTGGAACTATACAAACACAGTGGAAAGTAACATCAGAGGTGATACAACCACACCCTCCCCTGGACGATGATGCGTACGTCCAGAGGCCAATGATGCGTACGTCCAGAGGCCAATGAACTCACTTTTCTGAGCCTAATTATTAACTCTTATTGTGCCAATCCCGAACTAGTTCGGCTTTATTTGGACCTTATCAGGGTGCCAATCCCGAACTAGTTCGGCTTTTTTCGAGCCGGGCCGCCGGCCGTCATCTGTTTACACGGCCCGCGAGAGCGTCGCGCCGCCGATATTTACCATCCACTCCAATGCAATCCAGGATCTTAAGAGCTCATTTTCTCTGTTCCATGCATATCCATGAGGTGTGCAAGGTTTAATCATGGCTAAATCGCCGAAAATAGGGCTTCTAAAATGCTTGGTAGCCAATAGCTAACTTCAAGCTAACTTCATCCTGTTCCTGTTCATGCACAAAGAAAAGTGTTCAGGCGCGTCATGGCTGCGCACGGCTTGTGCATATACAGCGCTTGTCTATGGTGGATTCTATGGCCATTGGGCGCCCTCTAGTGGTGAAAAGGTGGCACTGTAAGGGTTAAAAAAACTTGGTGTAATTGAGGTCAGGAAACAAAAAAATCCTGTTTACCTGCTAAGACGATTGTCAACACAATGGAGACGTCTCACCTGGTTACCATGGTTATCAGGTAAACAGGTGCAAACAGGTGAATTAACACTACATATCCCATGGTGCTTAGTGGCCGAATGCATTTCCCCGTTCAGATCACGTGATCTGGGTAGAGATGCAATTTATTGATTGATTGATTGAAGAATTTATTAGTAGTTTGCAATAGAAAAAAGTACAGTTTCATGACAGTACAAATCACTGGTACAAGGTCAACTAAAAGGAGATCCTAGAAAGCAGAGGCTTATTTCCACAGGAACCACACTTTAAGTATCTCATATAACATTGAAAGACAGACGGATAGAACATAGTACTTTATCTAGGATAATATCAGTTTCAAAAGCATAACATCAAATACAAAGGCAGAAAAAGAATAATAAAAAAGGGGGGGGGGGGCATGGGGGCTTAGGCTTAGTCTATTTACAAGTCACGGGTAGCAGCTGTCTGAAGGTGACTTTTCATACCAATTTTGAAGGAGGCTAGGGATTTGCTCTCCTTTAGGGCTTGAGGAAGGGCGTTCCACAGTTTGATGGTGTAGCAGGAGAACGAGTTAGAGCCTTGTTTAGTGTTAAATCTACGTTGATGATGATTAGTGGAGCTGCCTCTGGTGTTGTGGTCGTGAACATCCTTGACCTTTAAGAAGTAGTTTGTCAGGTACATGGGAATCTTGGAGGTGTAGTGTATCTTGTACACCAGGCCCATTGCAAGATGCTGTACTCTGTCAGCTACTTTGAGCCATCCCACGCTTTCGTGGTGATGATCGGTAAGGTGGGTCAGAGGAGGGAGACCAAGCAAAACCCTAATTAGTTTGTTTTGGGCTGTTTGAAGCTTTAACTTTAAGGCGGCTGGGGCGTCGCGATACCAGACAAGGACTCCGTAATCAATGAGGGGCCCAATAAGAGCTCCTCCTAGTGTCTTTCGGGATTTAGTATTGATCAGCGGGGCAACCCTTTGCAAGAATCGAATTCGTTGGTTGACTTTATTGATAACCTTGGTGGTCATTTTTTCACTGGATAGGTTAGCCTCCAGGATGCAACCCAGGTAGCAGATGTAGTTTTTTCTTTCTATCACAGTGTCACCTACTTTAATTGTGAAGTTCTCAACTAGGCTAAGTTTCTGACTAGATCCAAAGAGGATACATTCAGTTTTGCCTAGGTGAATTGAGAGTCTGTTGTCATTGAGCCAGGTGCAGATCTTGTTAAGTTCACAGTTAAGGGCCTTTTCAACCTGCAATAAGTCTCTGCCGGAGACTAGGAGAGCCGAGTCATCCGCGAACAGAAACAGATTGCAGTCACAAGCAGATGACATGTCGTTTACGTATATTAAGAACAACAGTGGTCCTAGTATACTCCCTTGAGGTACTCCACAGTTTACTGGGAGGGGGGGGACAGGGTTCCGTTGACTTCCACCATCTGTTCCCTCCCCACCAAGTAAGAGTGCATCCATCTCACTGCTGTGCTATCAAGACCAATAGCTTTGAGTTTTTCGATCAGAATAGAATGATCGACGGTGTCAAATGCCTTCTGGAGGTCCAGCATGACCATGCCGCAATATTTGCCATCGTGAATTTCACGTTTGATGTAATCATTCAAATAGATGAGGCATGTATCTGTGGAATGGGACTCTCTGAAGCCAGACTGGAACTCGTAGATCAGTTTATTCTCTTCAAGATATTTAGCCACCTGTTCATAGACAATTCTTTCCATTACCTTAGAGATGGAACTAAGGATTGAGATTGGCCTGTAGTTGCCAGGGTCAAGTTTACTGCCTTTTTTGTGCAGGGGGGTTACCTTAGCTAATTTGAAGTCCTGGGGGACATAACCCTGCTTGATAGATAGATTAATAATATGGGTAATGATTGGGGCAATGGTGGCAGCTGAGTCTATGAGAAATTTGGGGGCGATTTTATCATGGCCAGCGGCCTTGAATTGAGGTAGGGTGCGAAGTTTTTTAAACACTTCATCAGTTGTCAACGTGGCAAGTTTAAAGTTGTCTTTGCATACCCCAAGGTTCCTGTAGAATTTCAAGATGTGCCTAACACCAAACAGCCCAGATGGAGCGGGCAGTTTATTGACCAGATTTTTGGCCATGGAGGTGAAATAGATGTTGAGATTTTTGGCTACATCGAGACTGTCAGTGAGGAGGGTTATGGGAGTTTGGATGGATATGTTGCTGGCTATGGATCTAAGTTTAGCACCACAGCCTAGCTGGGTTTTAAATAGCTTCCATAGGTCTCGTGGTTTGTGGATGTTTTCCTCAACTTTCTCATCCAAGTAGTGTTTTTTGGCAGAAAGGATTAAGGAGGTTGTCCGATTTCTCAGTTTATTAGCCTCTAAACTGACTATTTCTAATTTGGCTTCAAGGTGTTTATTGGGGCCTTTTTTGAGTTTGTGATTATATTTGCGTTTCTCAGAGTATTTTTTGTCTCTGAGTTTCATTGATTCACAGATTTCCGAATTCCACCATGGCTGTGAGCGGGCTTTAACCCTGACCCTACGTAAAGGAGCCACTTCGTCTAGGGTAGTGTTGAAAATGGATTTAAAGCCCAGCCAGGCTTCATCGACCTGAGTGCTAGCTAGTACTGGGGACCAGTCAGATTTCTCCAGTTTGTGATTAAAGGCTTCGCTAGAGTAGGTTTTGAGGTTTTTAGCTTCAACTGTTTTGTGGCCGTCAGCTTTGGACTTATGTATTTTACGGGTGCAGTAAATTATATCATGGTCGCTTAGGCCACCACATTCAATAGTCCCACTCGCGGAGACTTTAGATTTGTCTGTGGTTACAATGAGATCTGATGGAATTTTGATCATATTCCATATGGATAAACGGTTTTCCCCAACCATAATAAAGTACTCCACACACAAGAAATGATGAATGTCCACACCAGGGAATATGCGTTTTGTGTTGAAGTTTAGTCAGAGTTCAAATTACTGTACAGCAGTACAGTAGAGCAAAATCACCCATCGTTGCTTCTCTCTGAGTGACAAGCATAATGATTTCACAGATATATGGATTTACAGAATACATTAGTCACATTCTGATTGGACAAAGTTAAACATGACAAGTACAGTAGAGCAATGGATATCAGATGTTTTCGTGTTACAGGCACCAGTCGTAAGGGCAGATAGTATGTTTGGCGTTTTGTTATCCTGTGTCCTGTACATAATGACCTGATTGGCATCTCTCAGTGGTCATTCTCCTGCGTTAGTTAGTTGTTCAAAACATCATGACATTGACACTGAAAATGGTATCTATACCATGTTAAACAACAATAACATATTTTACTATCAATTCCCTCCTGAGATAGCATTTGAAGTGTTAAATGTCAAGGCAGCATAAACAACAAGGGAAGAAAACATGGGTTAAACTTTTTAAAAGTATTTGAAACGGAAAACAATCATTGAAAATTTTAAGTCAACATAAACATTTCGATAGCTTTAAGTTTTAAAGAGGAGAGTTAAAATAACTGTATATTTCCAAAGGTATTTAAGTATTTTTTAAAGGTATTTAAATCAGAATACAACCAAAGGTGAAAATATTTTGATAATGAAAGATAAAGGACTGTATAATTTGGAATCATTAGGGGGAGTGCAAAGGGCAGTCTGAGATTAAACCAAGGATATTTTCTCTTATAATTTGGGGCCTGTAACGTTTAGTTAACATGAGTTAGAATATTTTTATGAGAGAGAGGAGAAAATCACACGTTCCTTAAAATATATTGATAGGAAAAGGAAACCTTTGATCCATCAATAACAAACATTGTCCTGTCGCACCATGACAAACTTTATCACTAAATTTAGAATCTTTCCAAAGTTTCTTCACAGCCTCACCTGGGTTTGGTGGAGGTGCACTCCAGAGAGTGCATTTAATGGAAGAGAAGGATATTTTTTTCTTTAGAAGTTTTGATTTATTTGGTGAAGTCATCACTATGAAATCTTATCAAAAGAAGAGAGCTGTATGTTGGGACAAGACAACTGTAAATATTAACAAAAATGATATAGGAACTCATGTGACTTGAATCCTCGTACTCACGAAAAATGATCCTCCCTCACAGATCATGGGAAGAGATATGGACCGTCTGTCAATAGATAAGTCAATTAATCTGAAAAATAAAGTAAACATCAGAATTACTTGGAAGTTAAGACCATTGTGTGTATTTATGTATAGACATGTTTGATTTGTTTTAGATATACATCACCCAAGGACACGATTTGTGTCTAATTGTAATAAGTTTGTAGTTTGTTCTGTTAGGGGGAAACAGATTTAAACACGGTTAAGCAAAATGAAATATATATATATTCTGGAATAAAATGAGATGAAAACCTAATGAAATATGTAAATATGAAATCAGAAAATGGAATATGAATTCAGAAAATATGAAAATATGAAAGAAATAAATTAAAATGAAAAAATATTAATTCTAAATATTAATTCTCCAAACAGAAATATTAATTCTCCAAACACATTCCCTCCCGTTTGCCACGGCCAAAAATATTGGGTGTGACAAAAATTGTTTTGTTGATGTTTGGAGAATTAATTTGTTAACATATGGTCAAATGAGAAACAGATGGTACAGAGGTACAGTAAACCTTGTGGATGGACAGTGATTCTGCTCACTGTCAGAGTTAGTGAGCTTCCAGGCCTGTGGGGGGGGGGGGGGGGAAGTGTTCCATAACATAGATAGGCTTTCCCAAAACAATAGTTAGCTGCTGAAAGCCTCTCTACTGAAAGTGTCCGAAACCCAGAGAGAGTCTTTAAAGAAATAAAATACATAACATAATCATAATGTCATTCTTTTTTTTTTTTTTTTTTTTTTCATAATGTGTAATCCCGTATAAGCACAGTAGGGTTGTAATAATTGTGGAATTTGACTGAAAAAAAGGTTAAAATGGAGCCCAGCTATATCTGGGGGAGTAATCGAAGTACCTTTACTCAAGTAAAGAGGATAAGGGATTACCCAGAATAAACCAAGAAGGATAAATTAAAGGTTGAGTAAAACAGGGCAAGGTTGAAAATAGAGATAACAATAATATTGATAATAATGATTATGGACATGATTACTGATAAGCCTCTCTTCCCTTTTAACACATACTGCAGTTATGTGTCAAAAATGGATTTTGGCAAATATTGGTGAAAGTAAACGTTTTTGGTTCATGTCCCTAAGATGTGGTTTAAAAGAACAGGATTACGAAATAATTGAGGATCTGAGTTAAAATGTTGAGTTGGCAATCTCAACAAGTCAGCCAGCGTTCAGTTGTTACAGGAAATAGTGTCTTTCACGACAAAACAGAAGGACAGAAGAAAACCCGTTAAAAATAAAATTGAAATAAAACAGTCAGTCAGTCAGTCAGTCAGTCAGTCAAGTTGGTTAGCGAGTGTAGTGGAGTTTCCAATATACCTGTCTATCCAGGTCGATTCCATCCTGTCATAATAATGAAATAAATTAAGTAAAAATAATCCCTGTCACCTGTCATTGAAAAGAATAATTAAGGCAGAGGGAGAAAAACCAAAGACAGATTCAAATATAACCCCAGTGTTGGTTGTTATCAAGTCCTGTTTTGGAATGTAAACAGTAGATTATACAGAACAAGAGCGAATGAAACCCCTTTTGAGAGAGAGGGAGAGACAGAGAGACAGTCATATGTGTAAATAATTCCTAGTTTTGCAAACCAGGCAAGTGGGTTAGACCAAAAACAAAAAGAAAGTGAGACCCTTTTTGAGTGGTGGGAAGACAAAACAAGCTGGAATAAAATATCATAAAAGATGTGTTACATTATTAGGAGCATCACAAGGTCACACAGAAACTGAAATAGGCACCCTGAGACTGAGAAGTGGCTTGTGGCCTCTCAAAGTGAAAATAAGAAAAATGAAATAAAAACATAGATTATCGAGCAATTCCAGCAATCCCCTCATAGTTTTTTTTTCAAAATAAAACAATAATAAACCATAAACCAAAATGTAAGCATCGGTCAAGCGAGCGCGGGCAAGCAGAAGCGCAAGCGAGCCAGCAGCATAAGCAAGATAAGCACAGAACACATGAATTCCGTAGCACTGCTCACTTCACCTTGGCCTGATTTTTTATTCTCTTCTTTCATAATAGACAGACCAAAAATGTAACCAGGGGAGGAAAATGGGATTAGAGAGGATTAGACAGACAATATATCAAAAACATTTAACACTAATAAAAGGGTTTGTCGGTCAGAACTTGATTTTTTTTTCCAGAAGTCGTACTTAGTCAAAAGTAAACAAAATATATAGTACCATCATCTCGGGGCGCCCCCAGGGTCAAAAGAGTGTTTGTTCTTTTCGGGACATTGTAATCCATGAAAGTCACGTAGCAGATCTACAAGCTCACAACGCGTCCCATCGCGTTGTGAGTGAAAGGCATCCAGTGGCAAATAATGTCCGATTTCTCCGCAGCTCCGCACATATCCATTGAAATGTTCCAGGAAATGATTGGGTCAGGGTATTAACATCTCATCTGTGTGGGTCCAGGTTTTACACGATAAAAACACTGCTTCTCGGAGCAGGGGGCTTTTTTTAGCTTGAATGGTCATGTTTCTCAAAAATGTTCTTGGGAGCGCTGAGATAAAAAGCTCCTGTATTCAACATCTCAGAGTCGCCTGAGACGGAAAATAAAAAATAAATAAAATAAGATAAGACTGAGACGAAAACGAAGACGTGTAAGCGTAAAGCATGAAGATTTCCGTCAGAACGTTCTGTTCTGGAACATAAAGGAAATCTACTAATTAAAATAACCACGCTATTTCTTATGTGATTAAGTGGCTCTAATCAGCCGTATTGGGTATACCGCACTGGCCGATAAGACTTCTTCAGAACAAGAATATGTTCTGGCTCAACACAAAAGATTTCTTCTCAGAACTTAAAACCGCAGCCGTTCTGGAGTATACTCAACATAAAGATTTTTTTCTCAGAACTTGAAACCGCAGCCGTTCTGGAGTATACATGAAATCTAAATTAAGTCTCGTGCTAATAAATATACCAACTATTGACATGCAATCTCCGCGGCCAAACGGCTGCTATGTCTTCAGAATAGGAAACCTCAGTCTCTATTCTGTTACTCCTTCGTGCAACAAAAAGCGACAAAACAATAGACTAAAACATTAAACATTAAAAACGCAGCTGTGTTAAGAGCTAGCTAGACTCTTAAGACAGCAGGTATAAACGTATGACCTGGGTTCTGTTGAATGAGGACTTCGTGTGTGAGAATGAAGCCCGCCTCTCAAGTCTCTGTGAGAGAAACTGTCTGTGTCCGGTCCCTGGTGTGGAACGCTGTGCCAGAGCCAACCCTGGCTGCCTCCATTTCGGCTTTCTTCAGACCGTTGTGAGATTTTATCGATATGTTGATGTGGGAGAGAGTCATCATATCCGAATTCCTTTCTCCATATGGGCAAAAATTGTGCAATTGTGGGGCACCTAGAAACAACCTGTTTCATTTCCTCATTGTCTATCTTGGCAAAGGTGTTGTTCCGTTTGTAAAAAGGTTGTTTAGATTTCGGCAGGTGTTTTCTGCCTCCCTGTGCATTTCCCATTTTGCAGCTGGTCGGGTAGGTGGAGGATGAAATAAAAGCTAGTTTGCTTGCCACCTCAGCTGGCGGAATAGACGTCCCATGGTAATTTCTCCGCGCGCAGGAGGAAAAAAACATGTGGGAGAGAGTCCTTTCAGTGATAATCCGTGGGAGTCAGGGGAAACATCTGATAATATCCTCGGCTGGTTGTTAACTGGTTCTAGCAGCGGGGGAGACAAAATGAGTCCAACAAAGTTGAGTCCCCAATATCTCCTCGGAGCTAATCCGGCAATCGAATGGGCCATTTGATGGAATTTTGATCATATTCCATATGGATAAACGGTTTTCCCCAACCATAATAAAGTACTCCACACACAAGAAATGATGAATGTCCACACCAGGGAATATGCGTTTTGTGTTGAAGTTTAGTCAGAGTTCAAATTACTGTACAGCAGTACAGTAGAGCAAAATCACCCATCGTTGCTTCTCTCTGAGTGACAAGCATAATGATTTCACAGATATATGGATTTACAGAATACATTAGTCACATTCTGATTGGACAAAGTTAAACATGACAAGTACAGTAGAGCAATGGATATCAGATGTTTTCGTGTTACAGGCACCAGTCGTAAGGGCAGATAGTATGTTTGGCGTTTTGTTATCCTGTGTCCTGTACATAATGACCTGATTGGCATCTCTCAGTGGTCATTCTCCTGCGTTAGTTAGTTGGTCAAAACATCATGACATTGACACTGAAAATGGTATCTATACCATGTTAAACAACAATAACATATTTTACTATCAAGATCTATGGTGGTTTGAGAGTTATCTGTAACCCTAGTTGGCTTGGTGATGAGCTGAGTGAAACCCTGTTGATTACAAAGCTTATTGAATTTTTTGAATAGAGGAGCATCTTTACGAAGCATGTCTATGTTCCAATCTCCAATAATGTATTTTTCAACATTGTCCACCGGTGCAAGGCTCTCCTCCAGTAACTCACAGAAATCATTTTGGTCGGGCGGTCTATAGATGGCACCGATTAGTATGTTTTTAGCTTTCTTAAGAATCACTTCCACCCATACAGTATGGCTCTTTGAAGTGAGCCAGAGCCATGGTTCTGGCTCACTTAAAAGAGCTGTTCAAAAGACTGTCTCATTTGGCTCTTTTGGCTCATTGCATATTTATATATTTTTAAGAAGCATTCGGTGAAACATGAATCCACAAGGTAGCACCACATTCCTCTGCTGACAGTTGAGATCACAATTTTGTATTTACCCTTTTTATAAAACGTGTGTGTAAATTAAGCTACCTTGACTAATGTTATTCATAGGACACCTAAAAAAAACAAGCAGGCAACAATGAACTCGCTCTCCCCTAGCCGTGTATATAGCCAGGATTTACCAACTGGCTAGGCCTGGCACAATGTGTGGGCATGTGAGCTTGTACATCGGCTATTTTAAAATAGCGAACATTTAAATATTTACATGGACATAATACAGTCATGTGTCATGGAAGTGGACTTCCCAAGCAATATGGAGATGTTTTAATTATAGAAATCGCTTAATAATTGACGAGCCGTTCAAAAGATTCGATTAGTTCGCGAACGTCGCATCTCTAGATCTGGGCTCCAGTGCTGCTTTCTCCCCACCCCCGTTCACTCACCATTGTATAGCAGCCTATGCTAGTCAGGCTTAGTGGTCCACTCTTTTCTTTCTCCACGCTAAAGATTGCATGTGCGGCCATCGGACACGGTGCCGTTTGCGTGCACATCGGATACGCACACGCGCTGGTAAGTTTAATGGAATTAATATTGGAGTCCAGTGTGTTAACAGGGGGTAAGCGTTAAGACGCCTGGGGACGTTTTAGGCACTCAAATGTTGAGAGGATACCAACCCTCAGGGGTGTCGCACCAAATGCTGGTGCGACAAGGATTCACTGCGGGCCCCCCATGAATGTTTAACCCATTTAGACTGGGAACGCATTATTACGCATTATTTTGTGCTTTGACTATTGAAAAATAGCACATATACAAGCTCACAGCGCGGCACCGAGTGCCGCGTTGCGAGCTTGTAGAGCTGCTATTTTTGAATAATCGTTAAATAAAAATTGTGCAAGTCCTACAATATTTTTGACCCGATTCTATAAATGTCTTGTGGGGGTAATGTCGCCATTCCGACATGTCACCATTCCGACATGTCACCATTCCGACATGTCGCCATTCCGACATTTTGCCATTCCGACATCCCACCATTCCGACACATTTTAGTCCCACCATTCCGACAAGGGCAGCAAATGGTGACAGTTACACTTTTCAGCCACTAGATTCACTGCTCCTGTTTGATTCACTGCTTTAATAAAAGAGATATGGAGATGTTGCAACAAGTTCAATTAGATGGTCTGAAATGTGTAAAAAAAGAAAAAGAAAAATGGCAGCCACATCACCTTAAAGAGATTGATTCGCCCTAGGTTGGAAAACTTTTCAAGGTCTTGCTTAATAATACTAATAGTAAATAATATTAATGGAATTTATTTATAATGCTCTTAACATCCAACCGAATATAAAAGTGCTACATACAGTCAGAATAATGAAAATCACAACAATAAAAAGTAGCAGATTTTCACAATACTAAAAACGTCTATGAATAATATAAAGGATAAGAATGTGTACAAAATAAAAGCCTCTTGGGAGATTACATTATTGTGGATAAGGGAGGCGATATGTTGTGGAGATTATAGGAAAGGGGCTGTGTGTCATTTGTGCCAACGTTGAAGTTGGAGTGACCTGAAACTACAAACCAGCACACCCCAAAACCACAGGTTTGGATATCTGCTGGGAAATCATTAATTTATTAATTAGTAATAATCTCTATGCTCTTTGCCATTAATTGTGTAACCTATAGGGGGTCCAGAACCCCCAGGGGTCATCAAGGGAGTACCTCCTATCTGTTACTCAGAGTGTGGAATACCAAATACACTTCCAATATATTTCTTCTATTTTTCTATTATTTATTTTTTACTTATTTTTATTTTTTGGAAAAAGGGGGGTCCCCGGTGATTTAAGGGGTCCCCCGTGGGGGTGTCAGTGATGTGTTTGAGGGTCCACTGATGCAGGTTGCCCCTCTGATTCAATCTAGTGGCTGAAAAGTGTAACTGTCACCATTTGCTGCCCTTGTCGGAATGGTGGGAATGTCACCATTCCGACACAATTTAACTAGTCGGAGTGGTGGGATGTTTTTCTGTCGGAATGGTGGGATGTTTCCAAAATGAAGAAGTATCACCATTCCGACAATTAGAAGTCAATGTCGGAATGGTGACATGTCGGAATGGCGAGAGGACCCCTGTCTGGGGTGAATCTTTCTAAGGTTTTTTGAAAAACCTATGTTTCTATGTCAGTGGTGCTCAAACCTTTTCATGTGAAGGACCCCCAAAATGATTTGGATTTATTTTGCCACAGACCCCCATCTCAAAATATTTAGTTCCAGGGACCCCCCCAGAAGCAAAATTTGATTTACAAATGTTCGCTTAAAAAATCCATATATTCAAAGATTTGCACACATTTTCATGACTTTTCCTATGGCCCTCCACCTTGAGCCCTAGTAACTCAGTCCCACTTTCCCCCCCTTTTCCCCCCCTTGTGACACCCCTGCCAAACCTAGTCTGTCGGTCTGTCTCAGAGAGAAGTGTTTATATCTGACTCTCTCTCTCCCTGTTCCTTACTCTAAATTTCTGTCACCATCTGTGTCTCCAGTCTCCGTCTGTCTCTTTGCCTCTACCTCTGTCTGTCTCCGTCTCAGAGAGTGTTATTATGGGACTCTCTCTGTGTTGTTTGTGTCTACAGATACTGTAACTCTGTGTGTCTGTGTCCCAGGGGCGGGTGGTGGTTGGTAGAACATGATGTTTGTCTGACTCTCTGTCTCTGTGTTCCTCCAGGGCAGGTGGTGTTTTGGGATGGGACGATATGAACATTTCAGATAACTATGATTGTGACAAAAGAAATTGCGATTTACGATATTATCGCGAATCAAAATCTATTATCCTGGGGCAGAACATTTGCCAAAAAAATCTACAAGCTCACGACGCAACGCCTAGTGAGCTTGTAGATCGGCTATTTTTTGGCAAAGACATTTGATAGAGTGTGAAAAAAAGTACCTTTTACCAATTCAGACTAGAGTAGATGACAGAGTAGAGCATCTTTCAATGGGCTTGGTGTACTACACCACTAAGATACCCATGTACTGTACCTGACAAAATACTTTATAAAAGTTAAGGGATGTCCACAATTGCAACACCAGAGGCAGCGCCACAGATCAAGTTCAACCCAGAGTCAACTCAAACAAAGGGTCAAACTCGTTCTTCTGCTATACCACCAAAATGTGGAACGCCTTACCGAAGGCCTTAAAGGAGTATAAATCCCTAACCTCCTTTAAAATTGCCCTGAAAAAATACTTACAGGCGGCAACCTGTAAGTGTAAACCTAGCCTAGCCTTACCCTCCCCCTGACCCTGTTATTGTAAATATGTATATATTTTCTTGCACTGTTTTTTTTTTGAGCGGTGGTCACACTGTCTCCATAGCGTGGCCGTGTGTGTAGGTATGTATGTTTGTTTGTATGTATGTATGTATGTATGTGGGTGGGTCTGTATGTAGCCTCAAGCCTGTGGTGTAGTACCTTTTCTGACCACACATGTTAAGGGAGGGGCGCTGTTGTTCAGGCCAGGCCAGAACAGGCAAGGCACACTCACACACACACACACGCACGCACGCACACACACACACACACACGCGCGCGCGCACAGACTCCACTGCTCAGTTCACACGGGTGTGATTTTTCTTTTTCTGGCGATATCTAGCATAGTACTGTGTTCTATCCATCTATCATTCAACGTTATATGAGATACATAAAGGTTTCCTGTGTAAATAAGCCAAAAAGCTTACTAGGATCTCATTTTAGTTGACCTTGTACCAGTGAACTGTACTGTCAGGAAACTGTACCTTTTCCTATGCAAACCTCTAATAAAGTCTTCAATCGATCAATCAATTATAGAGGGTTTAAGTGGTACCGGATATGCAGCTCGGCACATAAAAGGTGAATTGATCCCAGTGCATGATGGAGGACGATATCTTGATGAATTAAATCTCCACGATACGATTATCGTGAGTGTTTTTTATCACAATAAACGATACTATCGCTTATTGTCCCATCCCTGATGCTGTTGGTAGAACCTGGTGTTTGTCTGACTCTCTGTCTCTGTGTCCTACCTAGGATAATCAATATTATCGTTTATCGTGGTAAAAAACACTCACGATAATTGCATTGTGGAGATTTAATTTATTGTGATATCGTCCTCCGTCATGCACTGGGATCAATTCACCTTTTATTTGACAAACTACATGTCAGGTACCATTTAAACCCTCTAGAATTGGTAAAACGGACCAGAAAATAACGTACTTGATACAGTCTTTTTCACTCTTTTCACTCTCTACCAAATCTCTTTCCCAAAAAATTGCTGATCTATTGCTGATCTACAAGCTCACAACATTTTAATATCATCCCATCCCTTGTCCCACCAGGGCAGGGTGGGGTTGGTAGAACATGGTGTTTGTCTGCAGGCACGTGCACACATAGACATGAAAGGGGGCTTGAGCCCCTGCCCTTTTATTTGTGTGTGTGTCCTCTCCAGACCATGAATGCAGTTTTCACTGTGGTGAAAGAAATGCAAATGCCCCTCTTTCCATGCCATACCTGAAGGCAGCATTCAAGACAATTTCCTTTTCCATCCTCTCCTGAACTTGAATGCAGCGTCTTATGTTGAAAGAATTGCCCCCTCTGTGTAGAAATCCATGCCGTTACGCCACATCTCCAGTATTGACTTGATTATGCTTAGTTCAGTGTGGCATCAAGCATCGAAAATAGCAGACCTCCAAGCTCACAGCGCGTCGCAGAGCGACACGTTGTGAGCTTGGAGGTCTGCTATTTTCAATATTTTCACCCAAAAGGCCCTTTTAGAAATGTCAGCCCCTGCCTCTCTAACATTCTCTGCACGTCCCTGTGTCTCTGTGTCCCACCAGGGCAGGGTGGTGGAGAACATCTCCAAGCGCTGCGGAGGCTTCCTGAGGCAGCTCAGCCTGAGGGGATGTCTGAGTGTGGGAGACGCCTCCATGAAGTGAGCATATCTCCCCCTCCTCTTCTTCACTTCCCCTGTCTCAATGCATGCTCGTATCATTAGTTGATTTCCTTCTTTTTGTGTCTTTGAATATACATTATACCAGTGGTTCTCAACCTTTTTCGTGCCGCGACCCCCAAAATAATCATATTTTAACCGGGAACTCCTCCCACCCTGACGAGCACTAAGAGTTGAGGCATTACATTTTGTATAACACGGTTCTATTGTGAAAATAGCAGATCTACATGCTCTGTGAGCACGTAGATCGTCTGTTTTCACAATTCCAGCCTCTAATATTTGACAATTTGGCCAATGTTTAATTCTTCATTTTAGATCTATCAAAAAGTCCTTAAATTTTCACTTTAGAAATGTGCAGATACCCTCTATACACTGTTGGTTTTTTTTACAGTTGAGTGAGAAAACAATGTTGCACATTAAGTTAATCATCTGGGGATCTGCCAAAATAATTTGGGGACCGCCCTGGGGGTCCCTACCCACAGGTTGAGAACCAGTGCATTACACTACATTGTTTTTTATAGTTGTTTATATCTAACCTTAATATTTTAAGCATCACTTACAATAGTGAATAATACATTATGATTTATGACGTTAATTGGTAGCCTGTAGGGCCTGGTAGCTATTGTTTATGTTACAGCCTGTCTTGTTAGGGTTCAGCTTGTCCTTATTGTAGCAGCTACAGTATGACTATGGTTTGAGGCTAGGGATGTGCCGAATACAAAATTATTGGCCGAAACCGAATACCGAATAGTGGAAACATTCCGCCGAAAACCGAATACCCGAATATTATTAATATATATTATGCGCATAATGTATTTTTATTACCATTTTTGTACCATTTGTTGTAAAGCTACCTTATTATGGCAAACGTGATTATGTCAAAACCATACAAAACTATAATAATAATCACCATTATCAGGGCTCAAAATTAACTTTTTGATTACATGATTTGAACATGCCATATCACGTATGTCATTATCAGCCCTACATTTATCATTGAACTTATTCTTTATGCCCAAATGATTGTATAGTTTTTTTTAGCAGTTATAGAAATATTAGAACTTGATATCAAGGTGCCCACTCCTCCTTAGTGCCCACTCTTCCTACCGTCTGTCCCTCATCTATCCATCTAACTACAGAGTCCAGACAGGACCCTACATCTCACATCTTTTTTACTAGCCATGTGCCTATAGCCCCCCCCCCACACACACGCACGCACGCACGCACACACACACGCACGCACGCACGCACGCACGCACGCACGCACACACACACACACACACACACACACACACTTACAGTGTGTGTCTCCATCTCTCTCTCGAAGAGGTTGAACATGAACTCAGCAGCCAAACCGAGACGCTCGCTGACAAACACTCTGACAAGCTTCACACAACTAACACCAGTGACAGAGACATCCTTATGCATGGTTGTTTGTTAGCCCTTAGCACTGATTAATGCTATGCTCTGTAGCAACAAAGAATTGACAAACAGCACTCTACTAACTGCTATCTTTGTCAATCAAAATCGCGGAGGCTCTGCTCCTGCTCAATGAACACTTTAACGAGCTTGACGGAGGCACGCTGCCTGGCACGGAGCTAAGCTTACACAACGAGCGACAGGTCGCAATGACATACATAGGCTACACTCGTTAGCCGGCAGCTGCGCAGACTAGTGAAGTGAAGTGAATGCGAGACGGAGTGAGTGAGTGAGTGAGTGAGTGAGTGAGGGAGGGGGGAGAGAGAGAGACTGTGCTGCGGCTGCTTTTTGAGAGATTATACTGGACCCCTGTTCTTCACACTATTCGGTGCTATACTATTCGGTTTTAAAAACTATACGGCCGAAAACCGAAAATGCATTTTTAGCCATTTTCGGCCGAAAATTTTCGGTGCCGAATATTCGGCCTCATCCCTATTTGAGGCCTGTACTCGTTGTCAGAACTACCTTACCGTACCACCCATCTGTGTCAGACCGTGTCTTAACGTACTTCTCGAAAGGAAACAGAGTCTGCTGCACCCTGGAAATAACCAAGAAAGCTCCGCTGTATTTCATTGTGTCAACATTTTGATGAAATCGTATCTTCATCAGGACATGATGCCAAACGTACTTCCCCCAATGATATTGTGTAAAGTACGGCATTCAACAAATATTTGAATATCAAAGTCACTATTCGACGTTGTTCACCGAAGTCGAATATTCGCTTATTTCTTATATATTTTTTTGTATCGTTTTCTATTTAAAAAATCTATAGTTTATAAAGCTTGGCTAGATAGGAAGTCATAATAATGAGTTGTCAATGTCCCTGGTGGATGAATTTGTTAATGCTCTATACCAGGGGTTCTCAAACTTTTTTAGGCTGTGACCCCCAAAATAAACATATTTGAACTGGGGACCCCCACCCTGACAAGCACTTGGAATTGTAGGTATTACATTTAATGTGACTCGCTTCCGCAGATAAATATTTTGAAAATATTTGACAGTTTGGCCAGTCCTGTCGAATATTCCACTATTCGAATACTTTGAGGTCGAATAATTCACTATTCGTGAATGCCCTAGTATGTTCACAAGAAAACTTGAGAGAATATCAGTTTCCATTAGGGCAGATTGAAAGTAAGGCTGGGCAATATATCAGAAAATGATCGATATGGAGGTATCAACATGTGAGGTATACATATCAACAAAGATGGCTTGAAATGAGGTATTGGTGTGTCAAATTAATTAACAGAGTAAACAAACACACTATGCATGCATGTAGCACATGCAAAAAGTCCATCTGTAAGCAGGTGTGGTTATTTCAATAAAACCATTGTTGGAAAATGTAAATAAGTTTTAAATAAGTTTCTTTATTCTATGTGTACTGTGCAGTGTGCATGCATGGATATGCTATTCATTATCTGGGTTAGGCAGGCAGTATACAGACCTAAAGCAGAAAAAACATAAAAAACGATATAATGCAATTGTTTTTACTAATATCGTGAGTAATATCGATATCGAGGTATTCAAAAATGTTACAGAATATCAAAGGTTTTCTTAAAATCGCCCAGCCTTAATTGAAAGGTCACTTTAGACCACTTGAACCCCAGCATCCCTATTCTCGGCACGAATATCAGATCCACAAGCTCATAGCGTGTTGCGTTGGGACGCATTGTGAGCTTGTAGATCTGATATTTTTGTCTAAGAGATTTGGTATTGATGGAAAAGGAACACGGGTACAACTCAGGTCTGTTTTACTAGAGGGTCTTAGAAGCGGTTAAACTGAAGTAAGTGATATCCAATAAATTACAAATATTGTCAAACTTGGACTTGCATCAAGGCACCCTAGGGTGCCACAACCATCAGTACCTATAGAGCAGGGGTTCCCAAACTTTTTGGTCTCAGGGCACCCCGTAAATATTTGTTTTAAATCCGAGGCACCCCTACATTATTCTTTTCACTCCCAGCACCTTATATTTATAGCACATCGTCGTCCAAAACCGTTCGTTTTGTATTTATCATCTATAAAATGTACTAAACTAGTGAAAACAGCAGATCTACAAGTGTGCTTGTAGATCGGCTGTTTTCACTAGCTTTATGCGACAGTCTTGTATGATGAAGCAGGGCTTTGCTTTACCAAAAGACGTACACATTTGAAACTTGGAGATACGAGGTTTCTGCCCGACAGTGACGATATGTTAGTGATTATGTTGCGAGGAAAATGTTGAGACAACAGCCATTTTGGTTAGAACTGACTGAAAATAACTTTGTACTTCAAGTTTAAAATTATACTAAATATTTTTTCAAGTGTCCAAATAAACCTCAAATATTATCAAATTATCTTGCGGCACCCCTGGACTGCCGTTGCGGCACCCCCTGCTATGGAGTATTGTCTCCATTTTCCTTGTCAAGTAGACACGTACTAATTGATCCAGAATTCCACCACAGTGATTGGCAGAACATTGAGCTTGTAGATCTGTACATTATTCAGGGGCAATTTTTTTTCTGTAGATTTCACCAAAAAGGTTACATTTCTAGACTGAAATGCATTGGCTGTCATAGCCAATAAAACAAAACTTGCTACTAAGATATCTGCTGAAAAAATATATATATATTTTTCCACTGACAGATTTAGCTATAGTGTACTGTAGCTGTACATATAGTACATTTTGTGGGCTCTATAGTGCATCAATGGCAGAGAAATATTTACAGTGACTAGGCATTTTTCACTTTAACACATCGGCCGAGTGTGATTGATGGAAGTTGTCAAATTCTTGGAGTTCAGACGTGTAGGGATGTTTATTATTATTGATTAAGCATATTTCATAGATCTGGGGGGCACGGTGGCACAGTGGTTAGCGCTTCGCCTCACAGCTAGAAGGTCCTGGGTTCGATTCCCGCCGGGGGACGCTGTGGGCACTGGAGGCGTGTTCCTCCCTCCGCGTCATCAGCGCCCACACCCTAGGCTAGGTGGGGTTGGCGATAGGGCCTTTCTGTGTGGAGTTTGCATGTTCTCCCCGTGTCTCCTAGGGTTGATACCTTCACAAAAACATGCAGTAATCCTGGTCTCTATAATGCCTCCCCCTGGCCAGCCGGGGTGCCTGCTGGAGGGGAAAGGAACTGGTTGGAATAACGTGCTACGTCCAAACCAGGGAAATCCCCACTGTCAGGTGAAAAGAAGCAACTTGGACTCCTCATGCATAGAAGGAAGCATGAGGTCAGTCTGTTGTCTCCCCAGGCGCGGCAGAGGGAGAGCAGAGCCCAGGATTACATAGGCAATTAGCACTGGGTGAAAATGGGTTACAAAATCGTGGGATAAAAAGTAAAAAGTAAAAAAAAATAAAGCATATTTCATAGATCCTGGCATAAACGGTGATATGATGCCAATGTCAAAACCTCATACGTCCCAAAATGTAAATTTTCACGATTCAAATTCAAAAATAGCAAAAATAGCAGATCGACCAGCTCAAAGCGCATCACTTCACACCGCGTTTTGAGCTTGCAGAACTGCTATTTGTGATTACTTTTGCGTGATGCTGTTAGTAGGATGGTATAGGGCATTAATTTATGAAAGAAATAAACACAACACCATGAAGTTAAAATAATAGACAAGAGGTTTCTGCCAGACAGCAACTCTATAAATTCTTTACATTCTGCCACTTTTATTTCCTCCTTTTTTTTTTTTTTTTTTTTTTTCAACTCAAAATAGGCAGGGGTTGATTTGTTGATGTCCCCCTCTGGTCATCCAGTTTAATATATGGTGCTGATAGTTTTATCATTGTAGTACAAAATGTAGTGTAAATACACCTGATTCAGCAAGAATGCAAATTCCCATCCGTAGAACAAGCAACATTTACAAAAGGACACAAAATAGAGTACAAAAGGGTACAGAACAGGAGAAAAAACTATTAACAGAAAAAATGGCCTAGTTTGACCTAAAATTCAAGGACACTCAAGAACACTAGAGCAGGGTTTCTCAAAGTGGGTGCCCTTAAAGGGATATTTCACAAAGATTCTAATTTGCTTGATTCAATATTTAGATATTTGATGTAAATGCTACCAGGCCCTCCTCCTGCAGGACGCCTCCACATACACACATTGTAACTTCAAACTGCATTTTAACCATGATAGATTCATTAAAAACACACATTACTATTATTTTTCGAGTGACTCATACTACCATCCTAATACTTGAGCAGGCTGTGTTTTATATATATATATATATATATAACTTTTTCATTTATTTTTAATAATATTTTTGTATTGAATTTCTTTCCATTTTCCCAAATAATTATTAAAAATAAATGAAAAGAAGTTATAAAAAAAAACTGATAGCATTTACATCAAATATCGAAATATTGAATCAAGCAAATTAAAATCTGTTCAGGGTGTTCATAGTCTCGCGTGGCCAGACTGTTGCCTCCGTGATTTGATCAAATGCTCCCAGCATACAGTCTGGCAAACCGGAATAGAAATGATGAGTGCGAGATGAAGCGGAAGTGAAGCCTCCTCGTCACTTCCGTTTCAGTCTCACGTCGCACACATTTATCATTATATAAATAAAAATCATATAAGCATGTTTAGCTTGCTGCTTAGCAGAAATGACATTTTAAAATATATTTTCTTGAACGGTAATGCCCGTTTCCATTACTCACCGTTAGGGAGCTGCTGTTCCAGACTCTATATAGCATTCAGAGATTGTGAAATAGTTGTCTGGCTACGCGAGACTAGGGTGTTCATAAAAGCCTGATTATTAATATTTTTTTTTATATCCCTTTAAAGGGGAAGACCACCCATTTTCAATATTGAACTATGTCATTAATATACTGTACCTTAGAGGAGTTGTGTGGAAATAGGAAAAAAGTTTCCCCCCCTTCTGTATTGCCTAGAACTGGAGGATTGATTTTGGGGTTTGTATTGTAAAGTACAATGGTGTGATGTCATCAAGTTGTACTTTACAATACAGTTCTAAGCAACACAGAAGGGGGGAACTTTTTTTCTATTTCCACACAACTCCTCTAAGGTATATTAATGACATAGTTCAATATTGAAAATGGGTGGTCTTCCCTTTTAAGTTGGCGCAGTCCGGGTGCACCTCAGAATACTTACTTGCACTTTTCTTGGTGTGTTTTTTTTTTCAGTCTACTATACAACGAGTCTCTTCACCAAATATACAGTAACATTATTACTATTTCATTTCTATTTGTTGTACAAAGACATAGGACAGAAATGTTTTCATTCACAAATCGAACCAGGGATTTGACAGAACAGGGCTGTCAAATGATACCTGGTTATATCATGCCAAAGTGGCAGTTTAGGCAAATGCACTGTACAATAGGGCATTCACCAAATATTTGAATATTCGAATATCAAAGTGACTATTCAACGTTGTTCACCGAAGTTGAATATTCGTTTTTTTTTTTTTTTGTCAATGCCCTTGGTGGATGAATTTGTTAATGCTCTATACCAGGGGTTCTCAAACCTTTTTAGGCCGTGACCCCCAAAATAAACATATTTGAACTGAGGACCCCCACCCTGACAAGCACTTACAAAGAATTGTAGGTATTACATTTAATGTGACTCGGTTCCGCAGATAAATATTCTGAAAATAGCAGATCTACATGTTCACAACGCGCATGTAGATCGTCTATTTTCACAATGTTCGCCTCTTGCTTGCTTAATATTCGACTATTCGAATACTTTGAGGTCGAATAATTCGAATACTAAAAAAATCACTATTCGTGAATTCCCTACCGTACAAGCCCCAGTCAGACTTCACTCTACCTGCCAGTTGACTGGTGGGGGACAGGTGCTAAAGTGTCCCCACCCAGGCACCTTTAACACAATCTCAAACGTCTACACCAATCAATAGAGAAATGACAGGGCATCGGTGGCCGAGCACGTAGGAAACCCCAGCAGGCCGCCGGGCGATCAGTAATGATTTGTGTCGAGCGCCCGCTGAACGAGCCCTGACGTCCCACTCCCTCAGCTCATCCATCAGGTGGAAGCAACGAGACAGATTGAGCAGGGGCGTCACACGGGCATGGGGGGGAACTGAGTTACTAGGGCCCAAGGTGGAGGGGCCATAATTATTTGATATACTTTAGCTACTGAAAAATGGCATATATACAAGCTCACAGAGCGGCTTGTAGATCTGCTATTTTTTCGTGAAAATGTGTGCAAATCTTTCAATATGTGTATTTTTCAAGCAAACATTTGCAACTCATATTTTGCTTCGGGTGGTCCCTGGAACGACATATTTTGAGATGGGGGTCCGTGGCCAAATATATATCATTTTGGGGGTCCTTCACATGAAACAATCTGAGTACCACTGACATAGAAACATATATATATATATATATATATATATATATATATATATATATATATATATATATAGATATATATATATATATATCTGAGTACCACTGACATAGAAACAGATTCTTTTTTTTATTTTTTTTTGGATCTTAGAAGGATTTAGAAGACATTTATAGAATCGGGTGATGATGCATTTTGCGTCATATGAGTCATCATGCTGCTTCATATGATGCAAAATGCATCATCATTCATGCTGAAATACTAAAATATCTCAAAACACAGATTGAACACAAAAAATAACTCAGGATTGTGTTGATCGTGTCCCAAACAACAATAAAATAAGATCCGGTTGCCCCAGATGTGAACTGGCCCTTTAAGACTTGCACAAATTCTATTTAACGATTTTTCAAAAATCGCAGGTCTACAAGCTCACAGCGCGGCACTCGGTGCTGCGCTGTGAGCTCGTAGATCTGCTATTTTCCAATAGTTAAAGCACAAAATAACGCGTAATAATGCGTTCCCAATCTAAATGGGTTAAACATTCATGGGGGGGGGGCCCGCTGTGAATCCTTGTACCCAGGGCCCAGAATTTGGTGTGACGCCCCTGACAGATGAGTGACTGCCCTCTGGTTGTCTTGCAGGACGTTTGCCCAGAACTGCAGGAACATCGAGGTGCTGAACCTGAACGGCTGCACCAAGATCACAGACAGCACCTGCCTCAGCCTCAGCAAGTTCTGCTCCAAGCTCAAGCAGCTGGACCTCACCTCCTGTGTGTCCGTCACCAACCACTCCCTCAAGGCCCTCAGGTACACGTCTCTGTCACCAATAGGGGTGTAACGATACATTTCCTTTTTGTCAAATATGTTTTTAGTGCCAACAGATTATCAACAACAGCATGGACATGTTATCAGAGTAACAATTTTCTGTTTCAGTGTAATTAAAGGAAGACAAAAGAAAGAGAAGAAAAGAGCAAGAAAACAAACAAGAAATAAAATACAAAACCAAGAAACATAATGACAAAAACAACCCCTTCATTCCCTCCCACTCCTACTGATCAGTGACGCAGCACATACTAGAGAATCAAAAGGAGTTGTTCCGTGGACATACAAGAACCATGCACATACATTAGAATAGACAGACAGTTTATAATAACATCATCCTTCTACTCAGGTAACGGACAAGGGGCAGCCAGATCTTATCAAATTGTGCCTCTCTGTCTCTAAGTGAATATCGTATTCTCTCAAGATGAAGTGTACTAGTCATTTCATTAAGCCAGTGTTTAAATGCAGGTGCTTCCTCTTTTTTCCAATGAGTTAAGATCAGCTTCTTTGCTGTAATCAGACCATATGAAAGGAGATTGTTCGTAGTGAACTTGTCAAGTTGGAGATGGGGTCTGTACCTAAGATAATTAGTATTGGGTCAGGGTCAATTTGGGTGTAACGATACATTTTAACAGCGATACGATACGCATCACGATACAGTACATGGTTGACGATACGATACATGGATGATATTGGTTCATTCATGGCGATATGATACGATTCGATTCAATGATTTAAAATCGATATAGTAACTATTTTGCAAAGAAATTAAATCTGTGTAAAACGTGTAAAAATTTGATTATCTAGCAAATGCAGTACATGGACATTATATTTCAACAAATATGGACTAACCCACCTTGACATGAACACAGATTACACACATTTATCGATAGACCAAGAGTAGCTATATGGAATGGAAAGGTAATTAGACTCCTGTTTTTCATTTTCCCTAAATACAAGGCACAAATTAGTTTCCATACAATCAATTATTTGCATTGAACAACGATTCGACACCAGTTACCGCATTTTAATACGATACGATACAAAGCCAAAACGGTACGATATTTTGCTTTTGCAAACGATATAGTAGATCATTGCAAATTAAAATCAATTTTTCGATTCAGTTACTATATCGTTACACCCCTAGTCACCAACCACTCCCTCATAGGGATGGGACGATAAGCAATATTATCGTTTTTTGTGGTCAATTATTTATCGCTTATATTAAGTTCAACGTAGCGCATGAAGTGCTATCATTCACTCTCATTAGAGTGTCCTTCCAAACATTATCATCTATAACCCCTCGCAGTTCGTTTTCCCAGTCTTTTTTGATTTTATCCAAAGACATTTCTGTATGTTTAGTTATAGAACTGTAAATCTTTGAGATTAGCCCTTTTCCAATTTTAGCAATGTCCAATGTTGTGTCAATTAGAACGATTTTTAAAACAATATATTTTATCTTTATCGTGTCCGGTGGGAATGACACTTAAAGGGATATTCCACTTGGTCGTTTGGTCGTCTAATCAGGCTTTTATGAACACCCTGAACAGTTTTTAATTTGCTTCATTCAGTATTTAGATATTTGATGTAAATGTTACCAGGCCCTCCTCCTGCAGGACGCCTCCATTTTAACCATGATAGATTCATTAAAAACACCAATTATTTTTTCTGGTGACTCATAATACCCTCCTAATACGTGTTTTTTCAATAACTTTTTTCATTTATTTTTAATTATTCTTTGGGAAAATGGAAAAAAAGGCGGTTTTGAAGAGGCAAGCTTGCTCTGTGGCTTAAGGACAGCCTAAGGAAAGCTTAGAGCAAGCTTGCCTCTTCAAAACATGTGACAATACTGCGACGCAACACTGCACAGCCACCTCACGGTGTGTGTTCTCCTTTAAGACGTGTTTTTCAAGGTGTGTGTGTGTGTGTGTGTGTGTGTGTGTGTGTGTGTGTGTGTGTGTGTGTGTGTGTGTGTGTGTGTGTGTGTGTGTGTGTGTGTGTGTGTGTGTGTGTGGTCAGTGATGGCTGCAGGATGCTGGAGATGCTGAACCTGTCCTGGTGTGACCAGATCACCCGCGACGGCATCGAGGCTCTGGCCAGGGGCTGCCAGGGACTACACGCCCTGTTCCTCAGAGGATGCACACAGGTCACTACACACGCACACTAGGGCATTCACGAATAGTGATTTTTAGTATTCGAATTATTCGACCTCAAAGTATTCGAATAGTCGAATATTCGACAGGACTGGCCAAACTGGCGAACATTGTGAAAATAGCAGATCACATGCAGATCACATGCTCACAACGCCTCGCGTTGCGAGGCGTTGTGAGCATGTAGATCTTCTATTTTCACAATATGTATCTGCGGAACCGAGTCACATTAAATGTAATGCCTACAATTCCAAGTGCTTGTTAGGGTTTCGGGTCCCCAGTTCAAATATGTTTATTTTGGGGGTCACGGCATAAAAAGGTTTGAAAACCCCTGGTATAGAGCATTAACAAATTGACAACTCATTCTTATGACTTCCTATCTAGCCAAGCTTTATAAACTATATATATTTTTAAAGAGAAAACTATAAAAAAAAATAAAAAAATAAACGAATATTCGACTTCAGTGAACAACGTCGAATAGTGACTTTGATATTCGAATATTCAAATATTTGGTGAATGCCCTAACACACAAACACACACACACACACACACACACACACACACACACACACACACACACACACACACACACACACACACACACGACCAAAACATACAGAAAATGTAATTCAGATTTAGTCTTTTTTTATTTTATTTACCCAGGGTAGAAACTGAGCACAAGTGCTCATTTTCATCAACACCCTGCACATAGACACACACACATTACACCTTGGAGCTGACCAGTACAACCACAGTCTTATACTGTTGTACTGGGAGCTGACCAGTACAACCACAGTCCTATACTGTTGTACTGGGAGCTGACCAGTACAACCACAGTCCTATACTGTTGTATTGGGAGCTGACCAGTACAACCACAGTCCACTGACCAGTACAACCACAGTCCACTGACCAGTACAACCACAGTCCTATACTGTTGTACTGGGAGCTGACCAGTACAACCACAGTCCTATACTGTTGTACTGGGAGCTGACCAGTACAACCACAGTCCACTGACCAGTACAACCACAGTCCTATACTGTTGGCCACTGAGCAGCTCCACTGGAGCAGTTTGGGGTGCAGGGCCTTGCTCAATGGCACTTCAGCGGTATTGGGGTATCAAACTGGCAACCTTCTGGCAACAAGTGCACTCTGTCCATTATTTAATACATAAGCCTAGTATTTGTACAGTTAATACATTTTCTTTAATGTTATGATGTATTGCTACTTTCACACATGCACTTACACACACATACGCACATACACGTATTGAGTGTTTATGATACGTTGTGAAGGGATTTAAGTGTGAGCTGCGTGTCATGGCTTTGTTTCAGTTGGACGATGGAGCGTTGAAACACCTGCAGAAGCACTGCCCTGAACTCACCACCATCAACATGCAGTCATGCACGGTAAGACCACAGAGTCATCATATAAGAACCAGTAAGACTCCCTAAATGGGGAGATAAGCGACCATCAGGTCTCATACACAAACTTTAGAAAGCAATGGTAGCCAATTAGGAGGGATTATGGGAAATGGGACAGATCCATGTTGATGACATGACTGTAGAGATACTGCGCATCGCTTTGTGTGATTTTGGGTCTAAATCTGTAGTAAATCTGTGTCCAAAAATGTGTCTTGCCTCATGGTGGCGCTAGAAGAGGGCCATGTGAGAAATGTGGGGTGGGAAACTGACGGACTGACTGATGGATGGACAGACTGACATCCGGTGGAGGTGTTGATAGTAACTGCGACCTGACGGTCGCAACTAGAGAGCAGACTGCCCCGCCCCCCAGCTATTCATTTCAATGAAAATCGCTCGCTGCCTCTTGAAGCACCTGGAGGAGTAACGCTCTACTTTTAGGTTGAAAGTCTTGAGCACCGAACAGGCACACTAGAGATTAAAACGGAAGACGCGTGCACAGTAGCCTTTTAAATGCGGCTAAGTACATGTCAGTTTGGGGGTCCTTGACGTGAAAAGGTTTGAGAACTACTGCTGTACACAGATACATTTCATTTTAGACCTCAAACACTGTCTGCTTTCATGCCTTCAAGCCATGTGTCCGGCTGCATTTACATCATGTTTTAAAACCATTTGAACTTGAGTGAGCGTGGGACATGGGGCGCATTTAGTGTGTCTGTTTTTTCGTTGATTACAGCTGTGGTTGTCAATCATTTTTGTCTCAGGACACCCCTGTGAATAACCTTTTTTTGATCCACGGCACCCCTGAATTACATTGTTACTTTAGAGCAGGGGTCTTCAATGTTTTCAGGCCAGGGACCCCCAAACTAATGGGGAGATAGAGCAGGGACCCCCAAACTAATGGGGTGGTGATGGGGCTACACCATATATTGTATATTTATGGATACAATTCTGTTTCATTTGTATAAACATTGTGCATTCAATACTATGCTATTAAAATAATAGATTAATATATCCATGCTTTTATTTTAAACATGCATGTACACAAGTGGCCGTATATTTACAAACATACCTTATTAACTGAGAACCAATGTCAATACTATCAATCTATCACTAACAATCTGTCAATTGCACAATAATCATGTCAAATGTCAAATATGTAAATCTTTTCAAGTATGCCACGAGGAAAATATCGAGAATATCGGTTTCAATTAGGACATATTATCGAAAATAGCTTTTACACTTGGCGTTTAACCACTTAAACCCCAACGTCCCTATTCTAGGGGGTGAAATTCACCAAAAACACAGGGGAGTGACGAGATTTGGGATTGATGGAAAAAGAACTCATCAAGTACAGTGCAACTCAGGTCTGTTTTACCAAGCACAGTGGGTCTAAGTGGTTGAACTGAAGTGATATTGATGAATTCAATTTACAAATATTATCAAAGTATTCTGAGGCACCCCTGGACTTCACGTCCGAAACCCTGGCTTACAGGCATATACTGTAGGGATGGGGCGATACACGATATTATTGTTTATCATGATAAAAAAACACTCACGATAATCGTATCGTGGAGATTTAATTTATCGTGATATCGTCCTCCGTCATGAACTGGGATCAATTCACCTTTTATTTGCCGAGCTGCATATCCGGTACCACTTAAACCCTCTGTAATTGGTTAAAGGTACTTATAATAATAGAGTATGTACTTGATATAGACTTTTTGTTCCCCTCTCTATTTATGTCTTTGCCAAAAATTGCCGATCTACAAGCTCACAACCCGTCGCGTTAGCTTGTAGATCGGCAATTTTTTGGCAAATGTTCTGCCCTATAATAATGGATTTTGATTATCACGATAATCGTAAATCGCGATTTCTTTTGTCACAATAATCGTAGTCTAACCTAACACGGCACATTCTATGCTACCTCGCCGGGTCCTCCGCCGTCTCGAAATGACGTGGAGGTTGACATGACTCCTGCTGCTGTCCGCTTTGAGTAAATGAGGAAGTGATCCGCGGTGGAAAACAAGTGATAATAGCGATTTTTATAATTATAACATAAGCCTAAACAAACCAGTTCACATGAACAATACTGATGTAAAATAAGATATCTACAATTAAAATGTCATGAACCAGCACAATTATAGGGGGGCTTGCCCAGGCTTTATTTTTCTTCCGATCGCCAAAATCCTGGGTTTCCGAGGCTACAATAATCGTGATATGACATTTTCATATCGTCCCATCCCTAATAAGTACATACATACATTAAGTGCCACGTTACAGCAGCTAGCAACAAGGTTCAGGGTGAAGCCAGTGCAGAAAGGAAGTTCTCTACAACAAAATCACATTGTGCAAGTCTTAGCAAAAACACCAAAATAGAACAAAGGAAACCTCAGGGGCGTTTAGTAGCGGGCTTTAGTAGTGACTGTGGACCCAGAAAGTGCACCTTCAGTACGATACAAATTTACCCTCGCACGAGCAAAATGTGCAGCGTGTGCTCTCACACTGCCAAGGTGTAAGAGCTGCTGTACTGCTAGGTGTAAATGTTTTGTTAGCACTTTGTGACTTTGTTAAAAAGGGAAGTGTCGTACAAAACCACTTGTTATTGTTCTATTACTCCAATCAGGAGACAGAACTCATACAGGATGCCTCCCCCTGGCCAGCCGGGGCACCTGATGGAGGGGAAAGGAACTGGTTGGAATAACGTGTTCCTTCCACGCGCTACGTCCAAACCGGGGAAACTCCCTCCTGTCAGGTGAAAAGAAACAACTTGGACTGCTCATGCACTGAAGGAAGCATGAGGTCAGTCCGTTGTCTCTCCAGGCACGGCAGAGGGAGAGCAGAGCCCAGGATTACAATAGGCAATTGGCACTGGGTGAAAAAAATGGGTTACAAAATCGTGGGATATAGAATAAAAAGGGGGAAAAAATAACTCATACAGGATGCAAGATAAAAAACAAGGGAAATTGAGCAAAAACACAAATAAAGAATTGGATCTGAAACTTTTTTGTGTCACATCGATGCATTGTTAATAAAAATAGCAGATCCACAAGCTCAGAACACGTCAACTGCGACACGTTTTGAGCTTTGGCTATTTTACTACTTGACAGAAAGACGAAGTAGGGCATTAACGATAAAATACGAAGATAAGACAGTACTGCCTGACAGTATATGCTATGTGGCCCTCTGGAGTGAGTGTGGAAATATAGTGTCCCTCTGGAGTGAGTGTGGAAATATAGTGTCCCTTTGGAGTGTGAGTGTCCGTGGGGACTGCCCCATAGGTCGAACTCCCGTTGGGTCGAACAGCGTCGGTAGGTGAGATAAACACCCGCGAGCGTCGGCAGGTTAGATAATCACCCGCGTCACGGTTACTGAGGTTAGGTTTAGGGTTAGGGTTAGAGTTAGGCATAGTTTTACTGAGGTTAGGATTAGGGTTTGGGTTAGGGCCCCCCCAGACAAACAGAATTTGTACGCAATGTTGTGGCATTTGAGGAATTTATGACTGTGACGAGGAACAGCCCAAATTCGCTCACGAGGCACAGTTTTTCTCCTGTCGTGTGGAAACGCCCGCCGATATGTTAATTAGCTTTTTTACAACCTTTTTTACAACCCACCCGACAGCAGAAAATATCAAACTTGCTTGAAAATCACCGCACAGCGGGGTAGAGATCCAGCAGTGATTCGGTGTGGAAACGGGTAGTGACGATATATCTTCGAGCAAATCTCTCCTTTTTCCTTCCCTCTCTCGACTCTCCCTCTCTCTCTTCCTCCGTCCCCACTCACTCCCGTCACTAGTTATTAATATTATTTTCATAAACATCATCATATGATTAGAACCTACTACCATTTAAAGTTTGTATCATGATCTTACTTTTAATGTCACTGGTTTAATTTCGTATCGCTTCGCAGCGCAGCCCAGCAGCAGCGCAGAGGCGCTTTGTATTATAGCAGATTGTTGAGTTTTGAAAGTCACTTTAAAACAGTTCGGTTTTGCATGCAGGAATAAATCAATGATCAGCGTCTTTGCGCACAGTGCGCCATGCAGTTTGAGTGGTTATAGACACGTTTGTTTATCCAGAAACATATCTTTTATGGCTTTGTTTTATTTACGGTTTGGGAGATTCAAGGCCAACACTTTATGCAGTGACACGGTGAAAGGCAAATCAAGCTTGTCGCTGACACCTGCTGCTCTTCAGCGCTGCGCTTTGAGGGAGGCGTGATTTATTTTTTATGTTTTTGTCTCGTCACGTCTCGCACCAGATTTCACCACAGGGGAGTCGGAGGAAAGGTCTTGTTGTGTATAATCGTCAAGACTGAGGATGGTGTAGTGTGTGTGCTCATACGATCCGATGAAAAAAATATAATATCGTATTGTAGGCGAAATCTCTTAGTCTGTAGAGGCTCTTAGAGTTTGGTGGTCGATCTAAAGAGTGTTCGACCTAATGACATGTTACCAGTGTCCGTCTGTCATTCAATGCTATATGAGATACTGGTTTCCTGTGCAAATAAGCAGAAACTGTACTGTCATGAAACTGTACCTTTTCCTATGCAAACTTCTAATAATGTTGTCAATCAATCAATCAATCCATCATCACAGTTTCCCAAACCTGTTGTAGATTGACTATTTTCGCTCTTTGGATTCTTTTTTGGGAACATTTACAAATGTGTTGTCTATATCAACGACATGCCCAAAATAGGGATCGATTATTACAATGATTATTTTATTAAACCATCGATTCTCAGTTGTTTTTTATTTAGTTTGATTGGGTAGGATGAAGTGTTTGCAACCCCCTAACATTGTGCTGTGTCCACAGCAGATCACAGACGATGGTCTGGTCAGTCTGTGTCGAGGCTGTCACAAGCTGCAGATCCTGTGTGTGTCAGGCTGCTCCAACATCACGGATGCCTCCCTCACCGCCCTGGGACTCAACTGTCCACGACTCAAGTGAGTGACATGACGACACACATAGGGCAGAAGCGTAGGGAACATTAGGCGAACTAGCCTACCAACTGAGATCTGATCTCGCCTAAATTAAGAAAATAAAATAAATCTCTATTTCCATTGTGTAAAGACCTGACTGGACAGTATAGTGTGGAGAGGAGCATAGGCCTATAGAATGTCGCTCAACCAGTTCCATTCATTGACTGGTAGGCGGCCGGGCCAATAATCAACACGCTTATAGAGATTCAAATTTGGGCTGCCGAGCCATTTCAGAGCCCTGCAGCCAGCAGCAGCGGCAGCCAACAACAGAGACACTGAACAAAGCCACTCTACTACTTTCCTCCTACCTGTAGGATATCCTCTGTTCCAAATTAATAAAGTCCTTAATGTAGTAAACACCTTCCAAACACAATACGTGATTATGTTGTGTATAGTTTAAATCCAGCACGCTGGATTAAGAATTGGACTGGCATTTTGGCTGGCATTTCGCCTACCAAAATTTCATTTCTGGCTACGCCACTGACATAGGGCTGTCACAATTATTACATAATTGTCTAATCGCAATTATTTGACATAATCGTGATTATTTTTCATGTTCGTCATAATCGTTTCCATATTGAAAAAATTACATTTTTTTACGTAAAACATAGTTGAAATAGCCGATCTACAAGCTCACAACCTGTTGCGTGAAGCGTTGTGAGCTTGTAGATCGGCTATTTCCACTATCAATGTTCTTTTTTAAGTATAACGTTATCAAATATGTCAGTAATGTATTTGTATATTTAGGTTATGTGTCATGTCTACAGTGTGCAACTTCGTTAATCAAATTATTTGAGTGACAATAATGAATCGTCATGTAAAATGTCATAAACGTGACAGCCCTAGTTCCATTGATCCAAACCAGGACACAGTCGATTGATTGATAAACATGCTCTGAAAATGCACACACGCTCTACCCGTCTGACCACCCATCTCTGACCACCTTAGAGAGGTTCAGGTGGGCCCTTGTGCACTGAAGACTGCTGTGTGATATAGACTCAGTGAGTCAGGGAAATAACGGACCTGGTGTAAGTGCGACATCTAGTGGCTGAATGTTGTCCATTGCGCCATTCAATGAACAACTGGTGATTTGTGTGTGTGTGTGTGTGTGTGTGTGTGTGTGTGTGTGTGTGTGTGTGTGTGTGTGTGTGTGTGTGTGTGTGTGTGTGTGTGTGTGTGTGTGTGTGTGTGTGTGTGTGTGTGTGTGTGTGTGTGTATGTGTGTGTGTGTGTGTGTGTGTGTGTGTGTGTGTGTGTCAAGTCAAGTCAAGTCAAGTCAAGTCAAGTCAATTTATATAGCACATTTAAAAACAACAGCAGTTGACCCAAAAACAGCCCAGGCCCATAGGATTCCTCTCTAAAGGACCTGGCTGCCATGAAACTAATAAAGTCAGGGGTCTTCAACGTTTTCAGGCCAAGGACCCCTTATTTGAGAGAGAGATGAAGCAGGGACCCCGACAACCTTTTCATAGATTCCATATAGTTTCATCGTTTGACAGCACAATCATCAGTGTATTTTGGATTCATGTCAATTTGTGTTTTCAGATATTTAACCACTTGAACCGTCAATACTTAACTCATTTAGTGCCAGCGCCCTCTAGGGGCCATAGAATGCCAGGGTATCTCTCATAGGCGAGCGCTTTAGCTTCCAGGACCTCACCTTCCAGGACCTCACGTGCTCACGTTCATGCACGTCATGGAAAGGTCCCGGATGATAATGCTAACAGAATGGCTATTCCCATTTTGTCATCTAAAAGATCATTTTTGGGCGATTTCGCCGTAAATAAACCTCGCGCCGCTTCCCTAAAGACACAATCCAGAGATATAAGCCTTCAAAGATGTGGTCTTTCATTGGATTAGGCGGAGATTGGCGATTTCGTTCGCAAATAACGGCCGGCCAGGAGGTTGCTAGCTTTCGGCTAGTAGCTAGAAAAATCAGGCCAGGCTTCAGAAGGCCTCTTATCATTTTATTCATTTCATTAAATATCCCGGACTAGTTTGGGATAGGCACCCTGGAATACGTCGCGCCGCCTACAATGAACATTGGGTGAACATTGGGGGGGTCTAAACTTTATTTTAAACCATTTTCAATGGAATAAATCGTCGGAGCATCTAGCGTCTCTCGTTGGTGAGCGCTGGGCGAGCCGGGACCATCCACGTTGCTCCAAGCAGCTCGGGGTAAGTAAAATAGCAAATAAAATTTTTTTTTGATCCTGAATATCCCGAACTAGTTCGGGATAGGCACTCAATGAGTTAATAAACTTGACCTTTCTCTCTGTACTTAGTCTGCTCTTTTTTCCCTGATACACAAAACCTCTTGGCCAAAAATAGCCAATCTACAAGCTCACAACGCCTCGCGCTGCGAGGCGTTGTGACTTGTGAGCTTGTAGATTGGCTATTTTTGGCCAAAGTTCTCAGAATATGGACACTATAGGGTTCAAGTGGTTAATATAAAAAGGGGGAAAAAAAGTTTCTATCACTCAGAGATTTGGAGGACCCCCTGTAGTAACTCTGAAGACCCCCTAGGGGTCCCGGACCCCCTGTTGAAGACCCCTGCACTAAGTCCCGACACAGTCCCGAGTCCGACACAGAGTAGACAAGCATTTGCTTTCAGCACAGACCTGATGGCCGACTGCCTCTTTAATGTGAACTAACTGCTAAGCCAAGGCCTGAAGCCTGATTTGTATTTCACAGTGAAAATGGCAAGCGATAGACGGCGATGGGAGCTTGTAGGTCTGCTATTTTGGGCCTGGGACGCGACTGCACAACGAGTGACCTACAAGCTACAACAAGTCCGTTCTATTTATAGATCAGCTGTTTGGCTCAATGATCAATGACCGCCACAACAACACAGCCTCGTTGGTCCCATGATAACCCCCCCCCCCCCCCTATATCACATTACTGGCACTGTGGCACATCAACCTTGATTAACATGTTGACCCAACAATGACCCACAACTGACACGCAGGCGCACGCACGTCACATTACACCAGTGGTTCTCAAACTTTTCAGGCCGCGACCCCCAAAATAATCATATTTTAACTGGGGACCCCCCCACCCTGTCGAGCACTAAGAGTTGAGGCATTACATTTTGTATAACACGGTTCTATTGTGAAAATAGTTTATCTGCGTGCTCACAACGTCTCGTGTTGCGAGGCGTGGTGAGCATGTAGATATTTTCATGTAGCTATTTTCACAATTTCTGCCTCTAATATTTGACAATTTGGCCAATGTTTAATTTGTCATTTTAGAACTATTAAAAAGTCCTTAAATCGTCACATTAGAAATGTGCAGATACCCTCTATACACTTAAACATTATGTTGGTTTGTTTACTGTTGAGTGAGAAAACAATGTTGCACATTAAACTAATCATCTGGGGACCCCCCAAAATAATTTGGGTCCCGACCCACAGGTTGAGAACCACTGCATGACAGCACAACACAAAGCACAACACAGCACCCGTTTCTACCCTCTTCCTTGACCGGCTTCACCTGAATAACCGTGTGTGTGTGTGTGTGTGTGTGTGTGTGTGTGTGTGTGTGTGTGTGTGTGTGTGTGTGTGTGTGTGTGTGTGTGTGTGTGTGTGTGTGTGTGTGTGTGTGTGTGTGTGTGTGTGTGTGTGTGTGTGTGTGTGTGTGTGTGTGTGTGTGTGTGTGTGTGTGTGTGTTCTCAGGATCCTTGAGGCTGCACGATGCTCCCATGTGACAGATGCTGGGTTCACTGTCTTGGCCAGGGTGAGTCTCCTTCCTCCCTCCCTTCCTTCTGAGGCTGGGCAATATATCGAAAATGATCAATATCGAGGTATCAACATGTGAGGTATACATATCGACGAAGACTGCTTGAAATGAGGTATTGGTGTATGTGTCAAATTAATTAACTGACACACTATGCATGCATGTAGCACATGCATACAAGCAGTCCATCTGTAAACCAGATGTGGTTATTGTGGGCTCGCCTGTAAGGCGAGCACACTCTAGATATTGTCATTATTTCTATATTATATCAAGTTCTCCTCAATATTTTGGCACCTTTCTACTCCTACATACTTAGTGAGAAAATGAAAATAACTCGATTCCCGCCGGGGGACACTGTGGGTGCTGGAGGCGTGTTCCCTCCTCCGCGTCATCAGTGCCCACACCCTAGGCAAAAGGGCCTTTCTGTGTGGAGTTTGCATGTTCTCCCCGTGTCTCCTAGGGTAGATACCCTCACAAAAACATGCAGTAATCCTGGTCTCTATAAAGCCTCCCCCTGGCCAGCCGGGGCGCCTGATGGAGGGGAATGGAACTGGTTGGAATAACGTGTTCCTTCCACGCGCTACGTCCAACCAGGGAAGCTCCCCCTGTCAGGTGATAAGAAGCGGCCTGCTCACTCCTCATGCATTGAAGGAAGCATGAGCTCAGTTCGGGGCCCTCCCCAGGTTGGCAGAGGGAGAGTAGAGCCCAGGATCACAGCTTAGGCAATTGGCACCGGGTGAAAAAATGGGTTACAAAAATCGTGGGATAAAAATTTAAGAAAAAAAGAAAAATGAAAATAAAAACATCAATGTGTTCAGCTTACAGTGGCGATGTATGCTATTACTTTGTACAGCAATCGGCCAAATGGTGGCGCTGTAGGAAGCCTTCGAAAGTACGAACTTTGAAGAGGTATAGATCATGCTCTGTTTTAAGTACAGCCATGAAACCTGTATACACGTATGCGTCTTCTCATGCCGAACAACTGTTACGCTCTGACTTTTAACCTCTGACCTTTAGATCCCCCAGAATTTTGAATTATATGAAAAACTGTAAAAATCTATCTCCTCCTGGGATCCTGTCGGATTTCTTTTAAAGCGAAAGATTATTTTTTAATAATTCAATACATATTGCAGTTTTATGCTAATTATTCTTCTGCCTCTAAATCATAAATGCAAAGTGACACGTTCATTGCATTTGGCAAAGATGTAGAGGGTTAGTCAAGGCGCTATACGAAGCGTTTGAAAATTCAAACTTCAAACGGGCATAAGTCATGACTCGTTTCGTTTGAAGTCATGCAACTTGCTTACATGCGTGCTTTGACTCAAGCGGAAGACATCTGCGTCTTTGTTAAGTAAGCTCCGCCCTTAGATTTTCCGCCATTTTGAGCAGTTTGTAAAACGCTTAAACCCGCTTTTATTCTGGAATTTTCGCGTCACGTCCACAACATTTTTTTTACATGAACTTTGGACCAATATCTAAAGATCTGTCAGATCGGATTAAAAAAAAAATTGAAACATGCTTTTTTAATAATCCAATGAATATTGCAGTTTTATGCAAATTATTCTTCTGCCTCTAAATCATACATGTAAAGTAACATGTTCATGGCATTTGGCAAAGATGTAGAATGTTAGTCCAAATATCACTAAAACCAATCTTACTCCAATTGGCCAAAGGGGGGCGCTATATCATTTTGAGCAGTTTGTGAAACGCTTAAACCTGTTAGGATTTTTTTTGCAATTTGCATGAAACATTCTACAAACAAACTAAGGACCTTTATCTAATATTCCTATGAAGTGCACACACAAAAAAAAGATAATAATAAATATAGCTGCAAGCAGCGATAAAGTGGCCAAAGCCAAAAACACCTCAAATCATGAACACAGCCTGCAATGTGCGTGAAATCTTGCAAGCACATTTCCAATAGGTCAAGGAACAGATACCACCCTTACATTGGCCTGTTATAGCGCCACCAGCGGGTCAACTTTTGCACAACACATTTTTGGAACAAAATGGACCAATCTTTGACGTCAATAACGTCAAAGAGAGCACTGCCTGCGATCTTGACATTTTGTACTTTTATAGCCATTGTTTTCTGGCTTGAAGCGAGCCCACAATTGTTTCGAAGGAACACTATTTTCTAGTTATTTATTTATCTAGTAAGTTCTCCTCAATATTTTGGCACCTTTCTACTCCTACATACTTAGACAGAAAATGAAAATAAAAAAATCAATGTGTTCAGCTTACTGTGGCGACGTGTGCTATTATTTTTTACAGCAATCGGCCAAATGGTGGCGCTGTAGGAAGCCTTCGAAAGTGCGAACTTTGAACAGGTAGAGCTCATGCTCTGTTTGAGGTACAGCCATGAAACCTGTATACACGTATGCGTCTCCTCATGCCGAACAACTTTTACGCTCTGACTTTTAACCTCTGACCTTTAGATCCCCCAGAATTTTGAATTATATGAAAAACAGTAAAAATCTATCTCCTCCTGGGATTTTTGCGTTACGCGCGCAAAACTTTTTCCTCATGAACTTTGGACCAATACGGTCAAACTGATCAACCAGATTTTTTTTTAAAGTGAAACATTATTTTTTAATAATTCACTGGATATTGCACTTTTATGCAAATTATTCTTTTGCCTCTAAATCATACATGCAAAGTTACACGTTCATGGCATTTGGCAAAGAGGTTAGTCAAAATATCACTGAAACCAATCTTATTACAATTGGCCAAAGGGGGGCGCTATACGAAGCGTTTGAAAATTCAAACTTCAAACGGGCATAAGTTATGACTCGTTTCGTTTGAAGACATGCAACTTGCTTACACGCGTGCTTTGACTCAAGCAGAAGACATCTGTGTCTTTGTTAAGTAAGCTCCGCCCTTAGATTTTCCGCCATTTTGAGCAGTTTGTAAAACGCTTAAACCGGCTTTTATTCTGGAATTTTCGCGTTACGTGCACAAAACTTTTTTTACCTGAACTTTGGACCAATATCTAAAGATCTGTCAGATCGGATAAAAAAAAAAATTGAAACATGCTTTTTTAATAATTCAATGAATATTGCAGTTTTATGCAAATTATTCTTCTGCCTCTAAATCATACATGCAAAGTAACATGTTCATGGCATTTGGCAAAGATGTAGTGTTAGTCCAAATATCACTAAAACCAATCCAATTGGCCAAAAGGGGGCGCTATATCATTTTGAGCAGTTTGTGAAACGCTTAAACCCGTTAGGATTTTTTTTAGCAATTTGCATGAAACATTCTACACACAATCTAAGGACCTTTATCTAATATGCCTATGAAGTGCACACACACACACACACAAAAAAAAAAATATATATATATATATATATATATATATATATAGCTGCAAGCAGCGATAAAGTGGCCAAAGCCAAAAACACCTCAAATCATGAACACAGCCTGCAATGTGCGTGAAATCTTGCAAGCACATTCCCTATAGGTCAAGGAACAGATACCACCCTTCTCACATTGGCCTGTTATAGCGCCACCAGCGGGTCAACTTTTTTGGAACAAAATGGACCAATCTTTGACGTCAGTAACGTCAAAGAGAGCACTGTCTGCGATCTTGACATTTTGTACTTTTATAGCCATTGTTTTCTGGCTTGAAGCGAGCCCACAATTGTTATTTTCTAGTTTCAATAAAACCATTGTTGGAAAATGTAAATAAGGCAATTCATTTCTTTATTTTATGTGTACTGTGCAGTGTGCATGCATGGATAAGCTATTCATTATCTCTTGGTTAGGGCTCGAACACACTGCCCGACTTTTTGAGCCGATTATGCTGTCGCCGACCAATTTTGGCGTTCACCGACAAAAACGACGATCTGCCGCAAGATGGGGCTTTGCTCGCTGGGGTTTTAACTCGCTGTGTGTGAAAAGCACTGCGAGAAGATCTGTGCGCGATTACAGCGCTCGCCGATAGCTTCCCGAGCGTTTCTAGATATCTACAGCAGCTTTGATATTTGGCTCTTTCACTCTGTCACAGCGCATCCCTAGACTAGTGTGCTCTCTCTCTCTCTCTCTCTCTCTCTCTCTCTCTCTCTCTCGTGTCAAATGGAGACGCATGGTGGAGCGGAGCGGAGAGAGAAAGAAAGGGAGAGAGAGAGAGAGCAGGGGCTGAGGGTTGAAGAATTTAACCTGAGGAGAGCAGCATGGAGACTGGAGAGTGGAGAGGGCATTATTATGCAGTGGTCCAGCGTATAGATGCAATATAAAACCAACGCATCTCACAATATGTTGATAAAACCACGCAGCAGCATGGCTGGTGTTATTATGAAAACATTGAACAGGTGCGGAGTGCGCTGTGTGTGTGTGTGTGTGTGTGTGTGTGTGTGTGTGTGTGTGTGTGTGTGTGTGTGTGTGTGTGTGTGTGTGTGTGTGTGTGTGTGTGTGTGTGTGTGTGTGTGTGTGTGTGTGTGTCGCACGCACAAACGCACGCACGCGTGCAGCGAGAGAGGAAAATCATTAGCGCCCGCTCATGCACAATTAGAATAAAAACAAATGTAATATTGGCTATGTATCGGGAATGCATCCAGGGGCCTGTTTCACGAAAGTAGAATAAACTAAGCTGGGATTTAAGACATATCCAGACTTGACAAAGCCTCCTCTGTATAGCCTGGTTTATTCCGTTCCACTAAAGCCAAGCCAGGCTGAAAAGGAGAGACTCGACAAGGCATGGGCTTTTCTTTGGAAAGCCCATGCAGTCGAGTGTCAATTCCTTGATCGTGACCAATCACAGCACTGAAGAACAGAGCAGTGTTCTTCTGCCCCACCCCCACATAAAAAAGACAGGCATGCTATAGCTCCTATCAGTGGTGAAAAGTACATATGTTTTACTCAAGTAAAAGTATCAATACTGCAATGAAGAAATACTCTTGTTAGTGAAAGTCCGGAATTCAAAATGTACTGAGTAAAAGTATCAAAATGTACTTAAAGTGCAAAAAGTAAAGTACTCATTATACAGATGTCCCATTTCAAGTTTTAAAATGTAGGAAAATCTTTTGAAAATAGCAGATCTACAAGCTCAGAATGCTTTACATTGTGAGCTTGTAAATCTACAAAGTAACTTGTAACTAAAGTTTTCAAATAAATGTATTGGAGTAAAAGTACAATATTTGGATCTGAGATGTATTGTGGAGTGGAAGTAAATAAAGAAATTGGAAATACTCAAGTAAAGTACAAATACCTCAAGATTATACTTAAGTACAATACTTAAGTAAATGTACTTAGTTACTTTACACCACTGGCGGCTATAGAATAATCACACCTAGACAGGCTGTTATATTACTCTTATCACTAACTTAATTGAAAACACCCTTGCTACATTGTCAGCCATTTTTTATAAGCTCAAGAACTTCAGTAATATATTATCACACATACATGAGTCATATGATTCATGATTTATTCACTATTTCAGGAATAGGCTTATAATTATTTTTATTTCATTTTAATGCAGGGTAATTAAAATGAGTCTCTATATACTAACATAGGTGTTGAATTAAATGTGTAAAAAGTCATTAGTTTACATTTGGAGTCATTGGACTAACAGCTATTTCACAACTTGAACATGGATTAACAAATCTTGGCTGTGAGCCTGGTCAGGAGCAGGCTAGCTTCACAGCTTAATCTCCATGGTAACTAAAGTGGGATAACTTTCATGAAACCGAGTTCAGGCTTAACTGGCGAGGCTAATCTGCCAAGATAATTCAGCTTTCATGAAACCGATTGAGCTCTGACTCAGACTTACTAAAGCCAGGATAGCTGAGAAAGCCAGGCTTTATCCCTAATCTAGGTTTCGTGAAACGGGCCCTGGTGAAATATCTGGCAGTGTGTGAAATACTGTAATGATCTGATGACTCGCCGACCACGCAAAATCGTACAGTGTGTTCGAGCCCTTAGGCAGGCAGTGGGCCTAAAGCAGAAAAACATTAAACACAATATAAGCAATTGTTTTTAATAATATCGTGACTAATATCGATATTGAGGTATTCAAAAACGTTATCGAATGTCGAAGGATTTCCTTCCTTCCTTCCTTCCTCCCTCCCTCCCTCCCTCCTTCCTTCCTTCCTTCCCTCCCTCCCTCCTTCTCTCTCTCTCCCTTCTCTCTTTGTCCATCCTACCATTTCTTCTATGGAGTCTCTCTGGGATGGTGACGTAAATGTTTTCACTGTGGTTTCGGTGTGTATTTGTGTTTCTCTTCGCAGAATTGTCACGAGCTTGAAAAAATGGACCTAGAAGAATGTATTTTGGTGAGTTGTGAAGAGCGAGGCGACCGTTAAGCTGACATGGATGCGTGTGTTCTGTGGATGATGTGAGGCTATATGTATATTAGGGATGTGCCGAATACAAAATTCTTGGCCGAAACCGAATACCGAATACTGGAAACATTCCGCCGAATACCGAATACCGAATAGCCGAATAATACATGTATATAATTTATTTTGTATAATAAATGTTTGTACCATTGCTGTACCTTTGTTGTAAAGCTACCTGATTATGGCAAAACCTAACTTAAATAATAATCACCATATGGTTCCATAAAACATTTATTTCTCACTTTTGAATGCACACATAACAAAATAAAATATTTTCTCTTTGCAATGTTAGCATAAAACAAAGTCAAAATAGTGCAATTATTATTATTATTATTTGGAACTTTGGAAATCTCAGTTGGAACTGTTACCCCTGCTACCCGATGCTGGATAAGCGGTTGAAGATGGATGGATGGATGAATGGATAATTATTTATGCATGTAGAGTAGGCTACATTATTTACATTTATTGTGTAGCAATAAAACACTGGCTTATAGTTTAATTATTGGAAACTAAAGAGCATAAATGCAATATTAGGCTTGTCGTTCAGAATGGAAAATAAAGTGGAACTTAGCGTGAGGGGGAGAGGATTACTTGACATTCAGTTAGTTGACACACGTACTGCACAAGCCAGACTGTGCTGATTGACTATGTCAAATGACCAGTCAAATCAGGGTCAACGAGTCATAGTTATTAACCTAACAGCCTAGGATAGCTGGCAATAATATGCGACGACACATCACATTGTTAAAGACGCATCATCACGCATCGCGAGTTTCGCGAGCATTTCTCGTCTGCAAGCAGTTGGAGCCTTACATCGTGGATATTAATGTGTTGCTGTTGTCCTCTCCAATTGAACAGCCAAAGGTAGAAGATCTCTAAGTTATTAATCCAGTGGGAGCAATGGTTTCCAAGAGGTTTTAGCAACTTTTTTAAGGCAGCGAGCGGCATGAGTGTGTGAAGAGGGGAGGGGAGGAGGGAGCAGCATTGGAGAGCAGACTGCGTCGGAGCTCGGAGGGAAGGAAAACCTTTGATCTACAAGCCCACAGCACGTTGCACCCGCGACGCTTTGTGGGCTTGCAAATTGGCGTAGGGGTGTGTCTTGTGAGCCTGTGTATGTGTTTGAGCGAATGAGCACATACACACCCACGCACACACACACACACACACACAAACACACATCACACACAGTCAGTCCGATCGTCAGATACAACTGTGCGGAGATTTCTCAGAAATGTGCCGCTGTCCGGACGGAGGTGCGCCGCGGTCCGGACATGGACTGCGGTCCGCCTATTGAGGACCCCAACTAGACCCCTGTCCTTCACACTATTCGGTGCTCAACTATTCGGTTTTAAAAGCTATCCAGCCGAAAACCGAAAATGCATTTTTAGCCATTTTCGGCCGAAAGTTTTCGGTGCCGAATATTCGGCCTCATCCCTAATGTATATACACCATTTTGTTCTACTTCCGGGTGTCTTTAGACTTCCTTCACAGGTGTTACTGATGATACTAATTAAGGCTCTGTTTGATTTATTGTACAGTGGTTCTTTAATTCCAAGGACCCCCATAACTCTATACAAATGGAATCAACAAATGTTCCATTTGTACACTCTCAGAGTTACACACCTGACATTTGGACGCCGCTCAAGGACACTTTGAGACCTACTGGTGTAGCAGAGTGTTTCCGGTGAGCACACTATCAGCACCCTGACTCTGTTTGACCAGAATGGAACAGAGCCTTCATTAGTATCATCGGTAACACCTGTGAAGGAAGTCAAAAGACACCCGGAAGTAGAACAAAATGGCGTATATGCATTCTCGACATGCGGGTCGGGAGGTGCCGTGGCATTGGTCCGAAATCTCATTGGTCCGAAATCCCATTTGTCAGAATCTGGTAATGTTAACCTGGTGAAAAATACTATGCCTAAACCTAAACCTAACCCTAACCCTAACCTCAGTAAAACTATGCATTAAACCTAACCCTAACCCAAACCCTAACCCTATCCTCAGTAAAACTATGCCTAAACCTAAACAGACCCACATACAGTATACTGTAAGTGCATACAGGGTATCTGCACGTTTCTATAGTGACAATTTAAAGACTTTAAAGACCTTTTTAGTAACTCAAACATTGGTCAAATTGTCAAATATTAGAGGTAGACATTTTTTAAATATACATGCTCACAACACCTCGCAACACAATGGAATAGATCAAGTCAAACTACATGTTAATTCCAACTCCTACAATTCCAAGTGCTCGTGCAGGGTGGCGGGTCCCCAGTTAAAATGTGATTATTTTGGGGGTTGCGGCCTGCAAAGGTTGAGAACCACCTATGTGACTGACCGGTGTGAGCGTGGACACTGGACCACTGAAAGGACACTGGATGTAAAGCTGTGGTCTCTCTCTGCTTCCCTCTCAGGTGACCGACAATACCCTGGTCCAGCTCTCTATTCACTGCCCTCGTCTGCAAGCCCTGGTGAGAGAAGAGCTCTTTTTCTTTCTTTGTTTATTTAGACCAGGGGTCTTCAACTAGGGGGTCCTCAGAATTACTACAGGGGGGCCGCCAAATCTTTGAGTGATATAAACTTTTTTTTTCCTCCTTTTTTTATATTAACCACTTGAACCCTAGCGTCCATATTCTGAGAACTTTAGCCAAAAATAGTCGATAATCAAAATCTACAAGCTCACTAGATTGGCAATTTTCGCCAAAGAGCTTTGGTGTTGAGGGGGAAAAAGAGAAGACTAAGTACAGAGTGAAAATTCAATTTTTTTTTTAAAGTTATACCATGTAACTTTTTTTATAAAACAAATCTTAAAATTGTCCTAACTGTTAAATCGCTAAAGTTTACTATTAAATCGCTAAAGTTTTAGAACACCCACTCCGTTATTTTCAGCTTCTGAAGGAAGCCTTCTCTTTATGTTTTCTACTTAGCCGTGACAGGAGCGGGATTTCCCGGCAAAATTACGTCATCATACACTACCGGCCAATCACAGCGAGGGTTATACACTGCCGGCCAATCACAGCGCATCTTGAAGTGAGGTCGCTATCACAATACGGCGGCCATATTTGTAGGCGCCCGTGTAGCTTGCCTCAACATAACAACAGCATTTACTCGGGTGAAGGAGTCCGTTTCTCCGGAAGGCCTGAACGCACAGGAACTAGGGACCCCTCTAAAGATAGATCTCGGCGAGGTGGAGGCAGACGCGTGGGTGTGAGGCCCGGTCCGCGGCGAAAAACGGCCGAAAGACGCTGACGCGACCGCGGTTTGCTATAGAGCTACTGACCTCTAGGTGAGCAACTTACACAGTATAGCTTTAAGTATTGACGGGTCAAGTGGTTAAATATCTGAAAACACAAATTGACATGATTACAAAATACACTGATGATTGTGCTGTCAAATGATGAAACTACGTATATGGGGGTCCCTGCTTCATCTCTCTCTCAGCTAAGGGGTCCCTTTTCTGAAAACGTTGAAGACCCCTGGTTTAGACGGGACAATGCACATTAATGAACGTTCAAGGCATGAACGTGAATTCAATCAACCAGACATGATCTCATGTAAACATGCCGGATTTAGCTAGAAGCTCATTTACATCTGTAGTCCCCACACATAAAAACACCACAATAACAACTGCTTAAAAATATGTATATTTTAAGAAATACCATAGCTAGTTTAAACCTAACTAAATACCTAATAAAGTCTAATACCTAAACAATAGAATATCTAAAGCCTGATTTGAAATATCCAAGATTTTTAAAGTGTCGATGGTCACATGTGTGAGACATTTGTAGTCGGAAATAGACGGAAATAGCAGCTCGGGGCTGCGAGGCGCGGTAGAGCTTTGCGGAGCTGCTATTTTCATCTGGCTACACTCTGTGTGGCGTCATGGTGGAAGGAGATTAAGCTTGTTTGTCCTTCACTCACTTCATCTTTTATTGACATTTCAACCTTCATCCTGAACCAGTGTACTGTAAATAGACTCATCATCATCATAAGGTCATCCTGTCTCACTTGGAACTACAGACTCTAGAGCAAATGGAGTCTTTTGAACGGCTCTTTGAAATGAAAAATGGGATCCGGTTCGCTGTAGGGAGCCGTTCCTTTCTAAATGAACAGTTGTGGGGAAAAGAGCATTCTTTACTTATTATGTAAAAGAATCAATACTGCAATGTAGAAATACACACTGCAAAAAGTAGAAGTTTGGAATTAAAATGTAGGCTACTTGAGCAAAAGTAATGGTATCAAAATGCACTTAAAGTACCAATATTATAACAAGTAGGCCTACTCATTATGCAAAATGTTTTCCAGTAAATAAAATGTAGGAAAAAAAACATTTGAAAATAGTATTGCGACGCATTGTGAGCTTGTAGATCGTCTGTTTTCAAATGGCGGAAATATATAAATATATATATATATATATATATATATATATATATGAAATGTATATATGGTTGAATTGATTTGTAATTATAATCGAAATCTACAAAGTGATAAGTAACTAAAATGAGTCTTTTGAACGGCTCTTTGAAAGGAACGGATCCCAGAGATCCGGCTCACTTCAAAGAGCCATAAATCCCATCTCTAACAGACTTACTCCATAGCTTCCACCGTGGACCTCTTCAGACTCCACCTAAACCCATAGCCTTCCCTCGATGACCACACATGAAGCTAGATAGCATTTTTTAGGTTTTAGAAAAGTATTTTTACTGCTTAGGTGCGTGCCTGCGTGGTCTACCTATGTTTTTGTTTTTCTAGATTGATATTCCTTGTATTGTTGTTGATATACTGATGTATAATTATCTTGCTTATTATATTATTATATCTTGCTTATCTACAAGCTGCGAGCTTGTATATCTGCTATTTTTCAATAGCTAAAGCATAAAATAATTAAGGCCCCTCCACCTTGGGCCCTAGTAACTCAGTCCCACTCCCCCCCCCCCCCCCCCCCCTTGTGACGCCCCTGCTTGTGTGTCCCCTGTAACCCCCTCCAGTCGCTGTCCCACTGCGAGCTGATCACGGACGACGGCATCCGGGCCCTGAGCAGCAGCGCCTGTGGCCAGGAGCGTCTCACGGTGGTGGAGCTGGACAACTGCCCACTGATCACCGACGTCACCCTGGAGCACCTGAAGAGCTGCCAGCGGCTGGAGCGCATCGAGCTCTACGACTGCCAGCAGGTCACCAGGGCCGGGATCAAACGCATCCGGGTCAGTGGAGGTCACACTGGACCAGCGGTTTTCAGCCCTTTTCATATCAAGCTCCATTATTTATTGCAGTGGTTCTCAACCTCTGGGTACTTTGGGAGGCCCCCGAATGATTCACTTAATGTGCAATGGTGTTTTCTCACTCAAACCAACATAAAGTTTGAGTGTATAGAGCAGTGGTTCTCAACCAGTGGTCTGGGGACCACCAGTGGTCCTTGAGGGGATTCCAGGTGGTCCTCAGCTAAATGATGGAGAGTTGGTAACCAAATGAAGGGGGGCTCCCTCCATTCCGACATGTCGCCACTCCGACAGTGACTTCTTATTGTCGGAGTGGCAACACTTCCATAGAAGTTAAGGTTAGGGTTAGCGTAAGTCGTAAGAGATAGGGTTAGTGTCGGAATGGAGACATGTCGGAATGGAGAGATGCACTCCCAAATGAACCCTTAGTCTTTAACTTGGCCAAAATTGTTATTGTTGCCTGTTATCGCTCCTATGGTACCAACATCAATACAGCATGGAATTGTGGGGAAACCTTTATCCAAGACAACAAAATAGTCTACGTTTTGGGTATGAGAGGCTAAATGTCATTACATGTTGGTTCCGTGGCTCAAATGCCCAATAAATAATGGACCTTGACATGAAAAAGGTTGAAGACCATTGCCATAGATGATGCCAGTAGGCAGGTTTCTGAAACCATTCATACTGTACTTTAAAGTAATGGAGCAAGGCACAGGTCTGTATTTGTGTTGCTGATTGTTTGATTGATTGAAGAATGTATTAGAAGTTTGCATAAGGAAAAGGTACAGTTTCATGACAGTGCAAATCACCGGTACAAGGTAAACTAAAAGGAGATCCTAAGCTTTTTGGCTTATTTACACAGGAACCACATATGTATCTCATATAACATTGAAAGACAGACACATAGAACACAGTACATTACATAGGATATTACCATTAACCAAAGGGAAAACAGCATTCAAAAAGAATAAGAAAAAATAAAATAAAGAGAAAAGGAAGATATTTACAGTGGAAAATGAGAGGAAAGTATGGGCTTAGTCTATTACAAGTTTCGAGTAGCGGCTGTCTGTAGGTTAATTTTCAGACCAATTTTAAAGGAGGTTGGGGATTTACACTCCTTTAGGGCTTGCGGTAGGGCGCTCCACAACGGATTTGTGCCTTTTTTATAGTCAAATCTGTGTTGAACGTGATTTGTGGAGCTGCCTCTGGTGTTGTAATTGTGGACATCCTTGACGTTTAGGTATTTTGTCATGATGATAAAGACTAGCTAGCTCTGGTCCAGAGCGTCAGCCGCACTGACGCTCTGACAGAAGGCTGACTAAAAGACTAGAGAGAACCAAGTAGCAAGCACATCTTATACAAATGAGCAAAAAATACGTACAGATTAAGAGGAATAGGCTCACACACCGTCTTAGGCTCCCAGGTAAGTTTTATTTAGCAACGTTTCGACCACCAGGCATGCCTGATGAAGACCCAAATGGGGTCGAAACGTTGCTAACTAAAACTTATCTGGGAGCCTAAGACGGTGTGCGAGCCTATTCCTCTTAATCTGACTAAAAGACTAGACCAGGATTTCTCTACCCCTATGAGGGCTCAACTTCAGTCAAAATAAACTAAACTACTTCACTACTCACCTAAACGAAGGTAGTTTTGTGTTGTTGTGCGTTTTATTTCATGGCAAAAATAATGTATTTTACAGAGTGGGTGGGGTGCTGAGAGGTTTCCCACCGCGGAGAATAGACTTTCAACAACGCTAAACTATCTTTAGGTTAGGTGAGTAGTGAAGTAGTTTCGTTTATTTTGACTGAAGTTGAGCCGTCGTAGGGGCTGAGAAATCCTGGTCTAGTCTTTTAGCCAGCCGCCTGTCAGAGCGTCACTGGAGCCTGATTATGGATACCACTGTAGAAGATTGATGGAAACTGTATATAGCGCTCGTTTTCACCAGCGTCGGCAGGTTAGCTACTCACCAGCGTCGACAGGTTAGCATTCACCAGCGTTAGTTTTACTGAGGTTAAGGTTAGGGTTAGAATTAAGGTTAGGGTTAGGGTTAGGGTTAGGGTTAAGGTTAGGGTTAGAGTTAGAGTTGGGGTTAGGGTTAAGGATAGGTTTAGGTTTTGGTGCACCTCTGCCGCGGTCCAAGTGACTACAATGGAGCGCTCCCTACATCCGGTTCAGCCAATCACAAGCTTCAAAAATGAGTCCGGGGTGTGGTTATCCATCTTTCCCAGTGGGATCCATAATCACGCGTCACTGTACCAGAGCTAAAGACGAAGATGTCGTTCTAACTCTCCTCTCCTCTCCTCTCCTCTCCTCTCCTCAACCTCTCCGTCCAGGCCCACCTCCCGGAGATCAAGGTCCACGCCTACTTCGCCCCGGTCACCCCTCCCCCGTCGGTGCACGGCGGCGGCCAGCGCCTCTGCCGCTGCTGCATCATCCTCTGACAGTGGAGGGCCAGCAGGGGAGGCCACCTCTGTCTGCAGCTCCTGCTGCTCTGAACCTGGCGGCGGGGAGGGTGGGGGGGGGGGGGTGCATGGGTTCCAAGATGGGGGAGGGGTCGTGAGGGTGGGGAGCGTGGGGGAGTGGGCTGGACCCAATCACCGCTCCCAGATCTCATCGATCGAAAAAAAAAAAAAAAGGCAGACCGGGCCGCCGATCCCCCCGCCACCGATCGATCGCCGAAACTGAACAAGACTGATTTCCTCTCTCGCTCCTCCTTCCTGTCTTTCACGACACCGCAGCGCTCTCCCTAAAGGGTTGGGGGGCAGGGACGTGCAGAGAATGTCCGAGAGGTAGGGGGCTGAAATAGCTAAAAGAGGCCTTTTGGTGAAAATCTTGAAAATAGCAGACCTCCAAGCTCACAACGCGTCGCAGCGCGACGCGTTGGGAGGTCAGCTATTTTCAACTACTTGCCTTCACGGTCTGGAGAGGGCACTTTTTTTACAGACAGATACAAGGGCAGGGGCCCAAGCCCCCTTTGATGTCTGTGTGCACGTGCCTGGTTGGGGGTGTCAGGGATGGATGGATGGATGGATGGATGGATGGATGGATGGCCAGAGGACTAGGCAGAGGAGGACAGTGAGAGGACAGAGAAGAAAGAGGGAAGAGGAGTGGGAGTGGTTTCCCCAACAACAGTGGAACTAAATATTCACAAACATTTAAAACAAAAGAAAACACATTAAAGACGTAAAGCAAAAGAAGAAAAAAATGCCGAACGGACGACCTTGTCGTGGTCATCTCGGAGGAATAAACTGCTTCTTCTCCGTAGATGGAGGCTAGGCTGGCATCAGCCAGACTGATGGATTCACTCACACGTTTTCTCCACGGTATCATGATACTAGTCTAGTAGGAAAGGGGGGTCCACGCGCATAGGGGGGATTTTTCTTCGCCACCTGTTTTTTCTTAATCCTTAACTCTTTTACCGCTTCGAACGTTCCCGTTCGCCCCAATTTTGACCCTAGCTTGTTGCCAATACGAACGCTCGTTCTTTTACCTTGTCTGATGACTGTAAGCTGATGAGGGGTCGCGCGGGTGTGTACAGTAAAAACATCTCCCGTAATGCTGCTTTCAAATCTCCACCACACGTAAACATCAATGATGTCCAATTCACTTCCTGACTGTTCTCTGTGGACCTGATCTAGATATGCATTTCTATGCTCTGAACGACGGCAAGCGGAGCGGCCCAATTCACATCTATTCTTTGCATAAGGCTGCCCTCTGCCGCCAGCTTGGCTAAAGTACATATATTTAGGGCCAATAAAAAATAAATCGTTTGGAAATAATGAATAGATCTTTTTCTATAACATCGCAAAGGTAAGCTGCTTTTTGCTGGCACCAGCCCAATAAATAAATAATAAATCTGGCAGTAGAACTATTAAAGGGTATATTTTAAGGTTCTGCAGGCTGAAATATCATCCCAAGGTGTTAATTTTTAATGATTTCTTGCACCTACCCATTCACTTACTCTACAGGAAAAAAAATATTCTTTAAGTAGCATGTGAGGGGTTTTTCATGATTCTGAAGGAAAGACATTCCTTTGGCTAACAATGGACCCCACAAAACTGTGAAAAGTGATGACTTTTTTTTCCTGTATTGTTTTTTTTTGGACCCCATTCTATCTAGTAAACATGATTTCAATCGCGTTTCACCCCCATACAACCCCATCTTTCAAACAGGGCAGCCATCTTTGTTTACATAACATGTAAATCATAATGGCTGCTATCTCATGAATGCCTGAACGGATTTCCAATCGGAATTTATTTGTTTGAAAGCTGTGAACAACGTGCACACACATGGTGCATGATCTGTGCATGGGCGTGCATGATCCGTGCACTATATTACATGGAGGTCTATGGAGACTTATGGCAGGAAAACCTGAAAGACAGCATATTCAAAATGGCAGTAAATTAGTTAAAATATACCCTTTAACTCTTTTACTGCCACATAATTGAACAAAAAGCTCCATCCACTGCCAGCTAAATTGAGAATTGTCGCTCATCTTTGAAGGCCTACTGGAGAAATTTGGTTTCGACTATAAAGACAACAATTATATGGCAACGTAGAATAGAATGTCTACTTTGCAACAGAAAAAGATTTCGAGCTTTTATCTTGTTCTGTTCATTAGCTAGAAGCTGCAGAATGTGGCCTAAAAACAGCTCTTTGAGAACATAAAGCTGAGAAAAATGCATTTTTGTGAAGAATACATTTTCAGGCAGAAATCTCTCTTTAGCCTTTTATTGTTGGCTTCAGTAACATCACACCTATGATCAGTGGTTGTTTACAAACAAATTCAAAAAAATAAAAACAAGAAAAAGTGTCTTTTTACACACTTTTAGTGTGTAAGAGAAGTAAGAGCAGTAGTAAGAGCAGTGCAGAACATTGACACAGTGACATGAGCTTCAGCCTGAATCCTGCTTCAGCTTTCAGGGTTCTCTTTATCTCACTGTGACACTACATGTCTACAGAGTGTATATGTGTGTGTGCGTGCGTGCGTGCGTGCGTGCGTGCGTGCGTGCGTGCGTGTGTGTCATTCAGCCTGCACAGGGCCTGGGGCTCCATTCTGTTTCACTCCAGCCAGGCTCCTCCGGAAGGGCTCCACCGGGTCTGCTGAACTCGTACACGAGCCCATGGTCGATCTGTAAATTATACAAATACATAATTACTATAAAATACATGAAAAATAGTACACCTTCAAGCTCACAACGCGTCACAGCAGAATGCGTGACGCCCTCTCTCTCACACACACACACACACACACACACACACACACACACACACATCCTTGTGTGACTCGTACACGAGCCCATGGTCGATCTGTAAATTATACAAATACATAATTACATAAAATACATGAAAAATAGTACACCTTCAAGCTCACAACGCGTCACAGCAGAATGCGTGGAGGTTGGGGGCCTACTATTTTCATCAAAAGGCCGTTTTAGAAATGTCAACCCCTGCCTCTCTAACATTCTATGCACTTCCTGCTTACCACACAAATATATATATATATATATATATATATATATATATATAGTAATTATGTAAAAACAGCATTCATGGTCTGGAGAGGGCACTTTTTACAGATGGATAAAAGGGCAGGGGCTCAAGCCCCCTTTGATGTCTATGTGAGCATGTGCATGGTGCTAAGTCTGATTTACAGAAAAAAGTTTGTTTTTTCTTTACCTATCCTTGTCCTTGGACGACCACGATGTGGAAATGAAGAAGTAGGCTCATCATCATCGTCGACTCATCATCTAAAATCATAGCCAGGAAAATATCAAATAGTTTATATCTAAACAAATCAATTTACAATTTTGACATTTAGCAAATGACTTACAATAAGTTCATATATAACATAAAATGCAGTTATAGTAAATAGTTACCATGCATTTACTGTCACAGTGAAATTCCCTTTATACCCTGTATACCTATATAAAATGTCACAATGCAACATAGCTCTGTTTACACAAAGCTGTACTCCCTCCAACTATGTTCCCCATTTTCAACAGTTTTTATTTGTAACACTTGCTTTGGCAATGTAAACGTATGTTTTCTCATGCCAATAAAGCTCCTTTGAATTGAACTGAAAAGCTACATCATCAGCTACTGATGATGATGATGATGATGACGATAAAAAGAAACCTCTCCCTCTCTCTCACACACACACGCATCGTACGCACGCACACACAAACTAAGCCAATAAATCCTAAATTCCCATCAAATAATCTTAGTAGGCTGTGCAGTGCACGTACACTACACGCGGTACGTGCACGCGCGTGATAGGAACTCCACGTGTGTCCTGAGTAGCGACAAAAACAAACAAAGCACGTGGATCCTAACTGCTTGGATCAAGTTACTGATCCGGTCCGGATACGGAAACATTTCTTGCATGTATGTGTACGTGTAAATAGCCGGATGCAGTAGGCGGGCTCTAGACCGGATCCCAATGTCGGAGTGGCAACACGTCGCAATGGAAAACCGTTACCCACTGACCATCCCCCCATCCCAGGCTTCCAGTTCCACACGGATGCTCTGTTATCACACAGTATACAACTATATACAGTATACAACTATACAATACATACATGCACTGGATTGGAAGTCTTACTTTGGACAGTAGAATCGTGGCCTCTGTTCTCCGAGGGGTCTCTACGCGGAAGCCATTCTTCATTGGCCAAATCGCCCAGTTTGTCCGTCTTTTCGCGGCGGTACATGGGTCTCTGCTGCTGCGGCGATGTGAGCCCCCGGGCGGGGGGATCCATCCTACACGGGGGTCGAGCTCCGTCGGGATCGGTTTCCACAATATCACGAGGCTCTTGATCCATTTTTGGACCCCGGTTCTTCGCGACTGGCACCATCTTAGTCTGGGATCGCTTCCAATTTCGGGCTTTTGATCCGGTCGGGAGCGGATGACGTCCTACGTTCTTCAATCTTTTTATCTTCAATAACAATGGCTACAGTGATCTTTTTCTCTTCTTCATCATCATTATCATCATCATCATCGTCATCATCACGACCACCACCACCATGGGCGCTGGTCCTGGGTCACCAACACGGGTAGGTTGTGTAATCCTAATTCTAACAAAGTTTATTTCTATCGGTCAGGGGGGGTTGGGTCGCACTTCGGCGGAATGATACCAGCAAGTTGAGGCTGAGTTGGCCTAATACATCTCAATATTCTAGTACTGCTAAATACTACTACCTACTACAATTACTATACTACTAATACTATAAAACAACTGATTTCCGACAAAATGATCGCTTTTACCAACGTTTCTCTCTCTCTTTCTCTACTAACAGCCCGATGCATAAAACAATATAGTCCCTCAATGCTGCTAGCAGCTAGCAGTGGCGTCAGTTCAGAACAAGCTAAGGTATGGCAACATGACTGGTGTCTGGTGAAGACACCAGTCATGTTGCCATACCTTAGCAACAGGCACGATGAAAAGTACATTTTTATTATTTCCCCCTGTCAAGGTATGGCAGCTGCATACCCCTGCCATACCCAATTGACGCCCCTGGCAGCTAGTCGCTCTGGGCAGGCGGAGCCAGGACAGTCTGTTTACTTTTTTTTTTATGAAAGGTTTCCGGCTGTCCTCAAAATGACACAGACGTCCAATTATGCATTCAAAAGTTGCGCAAGGACGACTTTTATCATAATCCATAAAAAACATCAAACGAACGAACGGGCGTATTGGCACAGACGTCCCTGGAGGATTGGGGCGAACAGGAACGTTCAAAGCAGTATAAGAGTTAAGCATTAAGAAAAAGCAGGTGGCGAAAAAAATCCACCCTATGCGCATCCCCTTTCCTACTAGACTAGTATATCATGATACCGTCGAGGAAACGCGTGAGTAAATCCACGTTATCAGTCTAGCTAATGCCAGGCTAGATGGAAGCATCATCTCCACCAATCACACGCGACCACACCCTCCGACGGGAGCGTACCTGCTTTCTGCGCTTCCAACCAATAGACACGCAGCGGCGCTGCGGGACGAGCGGAGGAGGAGCAGGGAGGGGACGGGGCTTCGTTGGGGGGGGGGAAGGCGGTCCTTTGGCGGGAGAGACAGAGCGTCGGTGACACGCCGTGGTCTCTCGCCCCTTCCCGTTTTGGTGGAGGGAGAGGGTTCGAAAAAACAAGACAAAAGAAACTCAAACCCAGACGACAGCAGATACGGAACGGAGGACGCAGGACTTCTTTTTTTTTTTTGTGTGCATCTGAGAAGAAATCTTTTTTGAGATCGTGTTTCCGTTTGTACAGAGAATGTTTTTTTTTTGCATCGGCAAGAAAGGAAAAAAAAACAAAAACAAAAAACAACTAACAAAAGAGTTACAATGTACGGCACCTCATTCAGGATTGGAGGAGTAGACCTACAAACAAAATTATTTTTATTTCCATGTCTTTCTTTTTTGTTCCGTTTTCTTTTCTTTTTGTCAGTGCTTCTCGTAAACTGTCCATGCCTATCTGTCCAGAGAGAGAGATGGTACTGATGAAGGCTCTGTTCCATTCTGCTCAAACAGAGCCAGGGTGCCCATATTCTGCATGTTGGCTCACTGGAAACACTCTGCTACACCTGTGGGTCTTAGCCCCTTTTCGACTGCAGCTTTAGCACCACACTACACCACACTGCACCACATAAAAATATCTACATTTTCCATTACACAAATCAGTAAGAAACAAATTGACCCTTTTAACTGTGATTATAACACAATATAAATTTGTATTACAACTATCATAATTATAATACACTATAATGGATTATAACTGTGATTATGATAAACTATAAAGTATGAATGTATTAATATAATACACTATAATAGATTATTATAGTGGTTATAACACAATAGCATCTATTATCATGTATTACAACTATATCCTGGTGGCCTAAATGAAAAGTCAGTGAGTGTTCAGTCGTTATGAAGTGTTTGGCCTGGTTTGGCCTAGCTCAGACCTACTCTGGATTGGATACTTTTTAGTACCACATTTAGTACCACTTTCACACCACTCTACCCAGGTCCTTGTAGTGGAAAACCTGGAAGTGAGCGGTGTGGTGTTGGGCCAAGTCAGTGGAAAAGGGCTTTTAAAGTGTCCTTGAGGGGGTTCCAAATGGCCCCTTGTGGGTCTGTAACTCTGAGAGTGTACACATACATTCTCAGGTCCTCAAGAAAGTACGTAGTGCTACACTAAATGGAACAGGGCCTTCGTTAGTATCATTCTTAACACATGTGGGGGCCCAAATTTCTTTCCAATATGGCTGCTGTGCATGGAGCCTATTAAGAATAAATAAAAATGGTTATGTTTGGACAGGAAGGGTGACCGACTGCGTCAGTCAGAAGCATCACTGCTGAGCAGGGGTGTCACAAGTGGGGGGAACGTGGGACTGAGTTACCAGGGCCCAAGGTGGAGGGGCCTTAATCATTTTATACTTTAGCTATTGAGCAATAGCAGATATACAAGCTCACAGCGCGGCACCGAGTGCAGTGCTGCACGCTTGTAGATCTGCTACTTTTCAAAAGTCGTGAAAATGTGTGCAAATCTTTGAATATACATATGTATTTTTTTAAGTTTGTTTTTTTAACATTTTTAACTCAAACTTTGCTTCTGGGGGGTCCCTGGAACTAAATATTTTGAGATCTGAAAAATGTTTGAGCACCACTGACATAGAAACATAGTTTTCTTCAAAAAACCTTGGAAGGATTTGAAATATTCAAAGACTTGCACAAATCTTCACGATTTTTCAAAACTAGCAGATCCACAAGCTCGCAGCACGTCACTCGGTGCCGCGCTGTGAGCTAGCTTGTATCTGCAATCTGCTATTTTTTCAATAGTTAAAGCACAAAATGTGAGTGAATCCTTGTACCCAGGACCAGAATTTGGTGCAACACCCCTACAAAGCTGCGTTCCAGGACAGCAGTGAGTCTTTCAATGCGCCGTCACGCAAGCGTGCGTCGCTTGCCAAAAATAAATAAACAAGCTAACAACGCGTAGCTTCGTCTCGAACATGTTGTTAGCTTGTAGATCTGTTCTTGGTGACAAGTGATGCCGTTGTACTACGTAAGCTCAAGTCTGTCTGTCTGTCACTCTTCTGACATCACAATGACCTCATCCCAGCTCAGCCGAAGGGTGTAGCTGACCTGTTCTGACATCACAATGATGTTGCGGGGAAAGTTGAAAGTTGATCCTATAAACAAAGCTAACGTGAAGTGACACGAGGTCTCCTTGCTGCTCTGAAAGAAGATTTGCTGCCCCGGGAAACTATTTTCTCTAAAATGTTGCATTTGGTGAATGTCGTCATTGATTTGGATTTGTGTCTGTTCAGTGTACTGCAGCAGACCTGTCTGACTCCATGTCCACCCCTGATGTTTTATGAAATATCAGGACTGGCAGATAGATGGTATTAGAGTCGTAATCCCACCTTGGGAGATGTTCTTCGAAAAACAAGACGTTTTGAACAAGTGAACCGTGTCAAGCAAGCATTTGCACAAATACAAGCCAGTGTCTGGTTGAGCCTGCCTGGACCCCTGGTTAGTGCCATGAAGTTGTGGGTCGGGACCCCTAGAGGGGTCCCCAAATTATTTTGGGGGGGTCCCCAGATGAATAAACTTAATGTGCAACATTGTTTTCTCACAGTAAACAAACAGTAAACAAACAGTCATAACGTGTAAGTGTATATATGGTATCTGCACAAGACTTTTTAATACCTCTAAAATGACAAATTAAACATTGGCCAAATTGTCAAATATTAGAGGCAGAAATTGTGAAAATAGCAGATCTACATGCTCACAAATGTGAGCATGTAGATCGGCTATTATCACAATAGAACCGTGTTATACAAAATGTAATGCCTCAACTATATCTTGGTGCTTGACAGGGTGGGGGGGTCCCCAGTTCAAATATGATTATTTATGAGGTCGCGGCCTGAAAAGGTTGAGAACCACTGATATAGAGAACCTGTTTGAAGCTGCAATCCGGAAGGTATTTTAATGAAGGAAACATGACTTTAATCAATTCTTTGGTACTGTATGTTAAACTCATTGACTGCCACCATTGCTTTTCTACTTTTACCTTTTAAAAGTAGTTACAGCAGATCCATCTCAAGTAAGATCCAGTAGATTGTGCACGATCCATACGCGTGCCACGCCACGGCGTCACCTGTAAAAAGACTGCACGCCACGCCAAACCGTTTACACTTGGGGAGACACCGCCGCACAGGAAACAGAGATATGGCCGTTTTCCTGCTAAATTTAACATGGCAGTAGTCTCGCATAGCCAGACAACTATTCCACAATCTCCGAATGCTATATAGAGTCTGGAACGGCAACTCCCGAACGGCGAGTATCGGAAGTAGCCACTACTGCACTGAACTGTAGTCCCACTGGAAACATAACAGAAGCACACTCGCACAGAGTCATTCGAGCGGCATATTCTTGTTATGGGTGTATAGTTTAAGAAAACATTTGAAAACATCATGGAAGTAACACCAACAACACCAGAGAAAGACGAAATAACGCCCCAAAAAATAATGAAAAGGAGACATAACGCTTCCAGTAGGACATGTTATTGCTACTGCACCAAGGGAGCGGTTGCGTCACATCCGCTTTATCTCGCCCTCATCGTTTCTATTTCCGTGACCCAGACTGTATGCCGGGAGCATTTGCAAATCGTGTTAGGCAACAGTCTGGCCATGCGAGACTAACATGGGAGCAAATGGAGATTGGTGGTTCATGGATGGATTTTTCATCACACCTACTTCCTGTTTCCTGTTGGGAACCGGATCCGATCCTTTTTACAGCAGATGTGCACCATCGCGATTATGAACTAGAAAGATGCAATTGGAAATTGCAAGAGTGTTTGCCAACGTGACTATGTTCTGCAGCAAGTTAACTGTCATGTGAAGCTCAACCAATACTCCAGCTAGAGTGCGTCTCTCCACTCCGACATGTCTCCTTTCCGACATGTCTCCATTCCGACACTAACCCTATCTCTAACCCTAACCCTAAACCTTAGGCCCATGGGAGTGTCGCCACTCCGACAATAAGAAGTCAATTTCGGAGTGGCGACATGTCGGAATGGAGAGAGCCTCCCCTCCAGCTAGCACCACTCCCAAATATTTTTCCTTCAATTTCGATTTCCATCAATTTCCAATGGCATCTGATTCACAAAAAAGTTGATCTAGTGGTGAAAATAAAAAGTTGATCTAGTGGTGAAAATAAAAAGTTGATCTAGTGGTGAAAATAAAAAGTTGATCTAGTGGTGAAAATAAAAAGTTGATCTAGTGGTGAAAATAAAGTCTCCCCAGAACTACAGTGTGTTGCCCTGTCGGGCAACCTCACTAATTAACCAGTAGCTATTCCCCTCCCCTAAAAGCTTTTGTCCAATGCTAGCTTAGCAACCGGCAGCTTGCCAAGGCTGTTGCCAAGGCAAACCTTGGCAAGCAGGAAGTTATTCTAAGCTAGCATTGGACAAAAGCTTTTTGGGAGGGGCATAGCTACTGGCTAATTACATGAATAAAACTCGTCACTGCCGGCCTGGAACATTGATTATAACTCGTCAAACTTTCCATATAGCAGTCATTGAGTTAATTGCGACCAAAGGTCGCAGTTTAGTATGTGAAACGGCACATCATGTCTCCCCCTGGACGTGTCCACTTTTTTACCGTCTATGGTTTTGCCGCTCTGACGTCATGCTCTGAGATCACCGTGATGTCAGGGGAACCACACTAACAGAATCCATTTTATGCCCATGTATGGAGTTACCTGATGTGATCAATATTAAGCCCATATCTAACAGGACTTCAAATGGGAATGCCCATATATGGGGGTCACATCGGCCACATACCACACCAACAGAATCCATGTATGGCCAAGACAGCCCATATCTGTGTGGCTGGCTCCATGTACTGTATGTGCATAAAAAGGGATTGTATGTATGATGTCAGATGTCATAGACGTCACAGGACTTTCACCTAACGAATAACTGAGTAAGCATGTTTGGGCTCTAACAGCATATATGGGTCGATACTGGTCCGATATACATCACTGGCCAGATGGCCAAGACATGGCGCGACCTCGTCCTTTGGTCGCTTGCCGCCCTGAGGCGTCTTACTAGTACAATATACTGTAGCTAGTACAAGCGCAGTGGGTGAAGGTGTTCTTTCATCGAGAAGTTTAAGATCCTGATGTTGGGAAAGGACACCTACAGCTTGACAAGTTGTACTGCCTGAAGTTTAAAGCCACAATATTGTCTCTTGAATTATGAGGTTGAAATGTTGTCTGTCTGCCATGCTTGAGAACCAGGTTGGAATCCCTGTGTAGGACGTGCATCATATGGATTGCAGCTTTAACACAATACACTTAATATAAACATAACTCCACTAATATGGCACTCCAGGCAAGTTCAATCAAACAAACATAGAATTATTTGAATTCTATTTAATAGATCTGGTGAGCAACGTTGGTCAAAGTCCCTTCAGTCCTCATATCGTTAGCCTCATAGCATGTTTGCCTAACTCATAATGTGTACGTTTTTTCAGGAGAGATGAAACAAAACAAAACAAAATGTTCTGCTTGAGTCACCTAGATCACTGTTTCCCAAACACTGGGTCGGGAGTCGGGACCCATTTGTGGGTCACAGACACATTTTTATGGGTCCTAAGAGTTAAAGCACTTTCTGCAAGTCATTTTGGAATGCAACAAGCATTCTGGTTGGTTTAGGACACAGGCAATAAGGCACAATGAAGTAGTGTTGGGAGAATAGAGCTATAGGCAAAATATGTCAATTTGACCAAAATGTGAGTTAGGCAATCGTGCTATGATATGGGGTAAGTAAGGAATTACTGTATAACAAGGCGAGCGCCACACAGTAGCTTTGACTGCTCCAATGAAATGTTCTACAACAGCCTTTCCCTCAACATGTGGGCCGTGAGGGTATTGCTAGTGGGTCCCCAAATAATTGGCAAAAACACTTAAGATTTTAATGATAATATAACATTCATATTTAAAGAATAATGTAAATACATTTTAGAACCTTGAAAAATGACTTTTCATTGTGATACATATAAATAAGAACTTATTAAAGTATACTATATAAGTTCCATTGAACCAAGCCGGAACACGATCAATTGATCTATCATTAAAATAACCCTGCTCTGAAAACCCATCTTCGTTTAACAGGTCCTCACTAATGCTCATGATAAAATGCTATCATTTATGTGTCTACTCAGTCTGTGTCTCAGAGCAGGAGGGCTATAGACAGTTCAGAAACCTGCCTACCAGTGACATATCATCATCGTTGGGGAATCATTCAAGCTAATAGCAAATGCAGGCTGTCTATTCCTGGAAAGTTAGCATGCTATAAAAAGCCATTGTTCTTGCGTTAATAAAAGTCTAAATAAAATAAATGAAATCTTGAAGAAAAAAATACGAATAAACCAGCCTCGATGATGTCCCTGGTAGTTGGGTTTCTGAAGTGTCCACAGCCCTCCTATGAGACCATGGGAAAAAATGGCTCCATTTTATCAGGAGAATTAGGCCAGGACCTATTATATGAAGAGGTTGAGAATGGGTGAAGTCGTCCTTTAACACCAGTGGTCCTCAAAGTAGGTTCAGGAACTCTCAGGGTTCCTTTAGGAGGTTCTAAATGGACCCTTAAACCGTTTCTAACTCTGACAGTGTATAATGTGGTTCCATTTGTACTGTACTGTCAAGAGTTAAGGGGAGCCCATGGAATTTGGAATTTGAGAACCATTGCCTTAACACGACAGCCATGTGGGTGGACTAGAGAACACTTTGTGGAGATGTTCAAGAAAAGGTTGTAAAGCCTCTATCTATCATTGTCCAATAGGCCAGTCAATCTAAGCTAAAAAAGGGCCTGACCCAAAAGAAATTGCAATAGTAATGGTTCAAGTTTTTTTTATGATCCTTAGGGTCATCCAAATAACATATTAAAAGTTGTGAATTATATATTTAGTGGATCAAGGTAAATTCAGGGGGTTCAAGTTTAGGTCCATTCACTTACTATACAGGAAAAAAAGACCCCCAAAAAATCTTCTTTAAGTAGCACGTGAGGGGTCTAACTAGGGGTTTTTCATGATTCTGAATCCATTGCAAGCATTTGTTTTGCACGAAAAACATTCCTTGGGCTAGAAATGGACACTACAAAACTATGGATTAGTGATGAGTCATCACTTTTCTGGGGCCAGCTCCGTTTTGTGGTGTCCGCTTTTAACCTGACGAATGTTTTTTGTGCAAAACAAATGCTTGCAATGGATTCAGGATCATGAAAAACCCTATAGTTAGACCCCTCACATGCTACTTAAAGAAGATTTTTTGGGGGTCTTTTTTTCCCCTGTATAGTAAGTGAATGGACTCAAACATGAACCCCCTGAATTTACCTTGATCCACTAAATATATAATTCACAATTTTTAATATGTTATTTGGATGACCCTAAGGATCATAAAAACCTTGAAACATTACTATTGCAATTTCTTTTGGGTCAAACCTTAGATTGACTAGCCTACAAGGTGAACCTAAAAATGTATAACAAAGCCTATGTGATAGCTTGAAAACGACACCGCGGTGAGGTGATAGCTCTTCACCTTGGACTATGATAGAGGCTTCAGTCTCTGTTCTCCAGGGGTTATGATGGTGGAGACTGTACCTCTTCACAGACTAGGAATGATGTCTGGGACTCGGATGACAGATATTACACAACGCTGGCTGCTGTGGTTGTGATGATACTAATGCCTCTCTCTCTCTCTCTCTCTCTCTCTCTCTCTCTCTCTCTCTAAATCTCTCTCAATCTCTCTCTCTCTGACAGCTGTTTTAACAGGAGTTTTATGTTGATGAAAATAAATAAATAAATGAAAAATAATATTAAAATAAAACTAATGGATAAATAAAAGTAACTAATAGTAAATGTGCCTTGGGCTCTCAAGTGTGGAATTTGTGTAGAAACGTCCTACCACTTTCTCTGGACTATTCCCTGGACTCCACCCCTCTCACCTGCTCCCTCCCAGTCCCCACACCTGCACTTACTCACTCATCAGTAGCCCCTCTTAGTCAGGGGATATTAATAAAACCTGGGAATAAATTCCTTACCAAACAATTTCTTCACCAATGTGTTCGTAAAGGTGTACAAAGATTGAAATTCAACGTCACTATAGCAAAATGTTTGACAGCTAGGGTAATTCTGGGTCTCATTCATACACGATATTTTAAGGGGAATAAATACTCCCAAAAATATGCTTTAAGTAGCATGTTAGGGGTCTAACTACCGTAAGGTGTTTTTAATTATTCTGAATCCATTGCAAGCATTTGTTTTGCACGAAAAACATTCATTGGGCTAAAAACAGACCCAAAAAAACAAAAAACAAAACGATGGTTTAGTGATGAGTCATCATTTTTCACAGTTGTCTGGGGTCCAACACAAATGCTTGCAATGGATTCAGAATAATTAAAAACACCTAGTTAGACCCCTCACATCCCACTTAAAGCATATTTTTGGGAGTCATTGTTTCCCTTATAGTACAGTGTATAGTAAGTGAATGAGACCCAGAATTACCCTAGCTGTCAAACATTTTGCTAGGGATGTTGAATTTCAATCTTTGTTAGATATGTTACTCGACACCTTTACGAACACATTGGTGAAGAAATTGTTTGGTAAGGAATTTATTCCCAGATCTGACAGGTATTCTGATCATTTCTCCTGACTATCTATAAAATCAGCCCTTCAGTTTAGTGTGGTAGCAGCAGCAACACAAGACAGGCCTGGGAGCTAAGGTACATGATAACAGTACAGTTCACTGGTACAAGGTCAACTGAAAGGAGATCCAAGAAAGCCTTTCAGCTAGCTTGTTTACATATAGGACACCTTTATGTATCTCATAACATTGAATGACAGATGGTTCTATCCATCTGTCAGTACTATGCAGAAGATATCAATAGCTGAAAAAAGAGAGAGAAAAAAAACAGTCGTAAAGAAGAAGAAACTAAATAACATATTTACAGTGGAAAGTTTGTCAAAGGACATTCACATTGAGTGAATCCTTGCCCTTGCCTTAATCACATCAAATGCAACAGCACACTGTAATTGATTATTATTCAACCCCACCGGGGGCCTAACCACAGACACCATGCAAGCAGACGAGACTCCATTCCAGTCATGGTTTATTTACATTTAAAGGAGTAGTTCACCTCAAAATGACTTTTTTTCTATTGATTAGTCATGCCATGGAGACTAGAGTTCAATAATATTTTTAGTTTTTTGTCCCATTCCTATTAAAGACAAAAATGTGATAACAATAAATTTACCCCCATTCATTCCGGATGAAACGGGTCCCCATCCGGAATCAATGGGGGTAAATTTACTCAAATCACATTTTTGTCTTAGGAATGTGACAAAAAACAAAAAATATTATTGAACTCTACTCTCCATGGCATGAGTAATCAATAGAAAAAAAGTCATTTTGGGGGTGAACTACTCCTTTAAGTGCCACAAACAAGTCAAGTCATGTCAACATCTTCCCGCTGGAGGTCACTAAAGATCCATCTAACTGACAGACACGCACTACGTTCATGGCATGAGGATTGTTTATGCTATTGTTGGTTGTTGACTGTGTCTCTTTTTAGATTCTTGCTTACAAAGCAATCAAGCACATTTTGTGTGTAAAAAACGGTGTGTGATTGGAAATGCTCCGGATCGGGCACTGTGCTGGACAGCTGTGCGGTGCCGAAAGACCCCTCGCCTCTGCGCCTCGGCCCTGTCGCCATGGAGTGAAAATAGCCGATGTACAAGCTCACAATGCGTCGCACCGCGACGCACTGTGAGCTTGTAGTTCGGCTATTTTCAAGGGCCTCGCTCGTATTGGCGCCTCCCCAGACCCCAGTCCAGATCCCATAGCCTGGACAGAATACAGCCAGAATGGTTAATATTAATCAACAAAATATGATACATACTGTAGTGTAGATTGATCATAAATGCAACAAACATTCTGTTGCAACTTTTAACAACATACTATTTAGTGTCTAAATTGGTTATATAATGTGTAATAAATCAATCAATTTTTTGATTGATTGAATACTTTTATCAGCAGTTTGCAGAACAAAAGCACATGAAATATAGCCTAAAGTTCAATAAAAGGACTGCTAAAGAGGATTTAATGTTTTAAACCCAAGAAAATACAATGGCTTGTTTCCATCGGGGTCCTTTAAAGAAGTAATCCACCCCCAAAATGCCTTGGAGACTTGAGTTAATAATTAATAATAATATATATTTTTTTATTTTTTTATTTGTCCCATTCCTGAGACAAAAATGTGATTATAGTAAATGCGAAAAAAAACAAAAACGAAAGATATTATTGAACTCAAGTCTCCATGGCGTGAGTAATCAATAGAAAAGGGTTATTTTGGGGGTGTACTACTCCTTTAATAAAGGAGTATAAAGGGCCTTTTTACTGGTAGTATCCAACTCTATATGGTAGTATCTCACTCAGATATCTGTTTGTTTATTAAAGGATCCCAATTAGAGACACATGAATGAGCCATTGAGCCTCTAGTCTCCCTGGGGTCCTGAATTTATCAAATATAATACAGATGTACAAAAAAGGTGCACATTACAAATCTGTGAGGAGGAAAGGTAAATGTAATGCCTACATTGAATCTAATGTTTTAGTTTAATATATTTTGAGGAATGTGTGCAAAAAATAAAATAATACAAACATATATGGTTATTATTATTACCCATATTATTACCATTAATTATTATGAAACCAAAACAAAGCGCGGTTGCAGCCACAGCACGCGCAGCGTCCTCCCAGGCTATGGGGTACAGTGTGTTTTAACCGCAGTGACCGGCGGAGCGTAGAGATGGGATTTATGGTTCTTTAAAGTGAGACGGATCTCTGGGATCCGTTCCTTTCAAAGAGCCGTTCAAAAGACTCATTTTAGTTACTTGTCACTTTGTAGATTTTGATTATAATTACAAATCACTTCAACCCTATATATATTTCAGCCATATACATTTAGGCCATTTGAAAATAGCCGATCTACAAGCGACGCATTGTGAGCTTGTAGATCTGCTATTTTCGAATGCCCCCCCCCCCCCCCCCTACATTTTATTCATTGGAAAACGTGTGAAATGGGTCATATTGGTACTTTGAGTGCATTTTGATACCAATTACTTTTGCACTTTTACTCAAGTACATTTTAATTCCAAACTTCTACTTGTGGCAGAGTATTTCTACATTGCAGTAGCCTATTGATACTTTTTACACAAGTAAATAATGTTTATACTTTTCCCCACAACTGTTCATTTAGAAAGGAACGGCTCCCTAATGCGAACCGGATCCCATCGTTCATTTCAAAGAGCCGTTCAAAAGACTCGATTCGTTCGCGAACGTCCCATGTGTAGCGGAGCGGCAGCCTGCAGGACCACAGAGCCTCTCAGACCGGCCCTCAGCTCTTATTATTGTCCCGCTGTAAAAGAGTTGACTCGGAGCTCGGAGCCCTGGATAGCTTCGTCCTCGGGGAGGTTCAACGCCGACTCGAAGCCTCTTGGGCCTTTTTTAACAGACTTCCACCGCTCTCGGGTGCTTTTTGGAGGAGACTTTAATTCAATTTATGTCCCATGGAGTCCTCCTAGCTGCTAGCAGAGAGGAGCAGCAGCCACACAGGCGGGCCTGCAGTGCGGAGGAGCAGCTAGCCTCGGAAGCTAACTGGAGCTAACTGATGCTAACGGATGCTAAGTGCTAAGTGCTAACTGATGCCCGCGGCGGCTCCATAGTGCCTCGCTCGGCCGACTGGAGGCGCTTGTTTGTCGGGGAGCTTTTTCTTCCAGCTCAGCCGGTGGTACTGCTGCTGCTGGTTGTTTTTTTTTCTTCATGTGGATGTGTTTGTTTTGAAGGAGCTTTTGTGTCCGCCTTAACATTTCAACATTAACGGAACTTTCTGGAACTTGTGTTAAAAGAAAAAGGAGGGTTAAAGGGGAACACTTCTTTTGGAGGAACTGAGCAAAAGCAAACGGAGGAAAAAAATCACAGTTTTAAGTTTTTAAAGCCCTTGGCTTTGAACGAGGGAGCGTGGCCAGTCTATCTGTAATTATACAGAGAGAAAGGTGTTCATTAGGTATACTATAGGGTGGTCAGTCTATTAGTGTGGGTTTAATTATCACACACATTACGTATAGTGTTGTTCTGTCTAATTTATTACACACTAGGGTGTTTGTTTAGTGACACACACACACACACACACACACACACACACACACACACACACACACACACACACACACACACACGCGCGTCGGGTCTGTTGTTTTCTTTTCGGAGGGGTGTGTGTGTGTGTTTAATGATCACTCTGCTCCCCTGCCGGGACCACCACCACAGTGAGGCTGGGTTCTGATCTCTCTCAATCTTGGATCTCTGCCACCCTCCTCCTCCGGTCTCCATCAAGCGATCCACCGGTGTCTTCTCCCACCACTCCCCCTGCTCTAGTCGCCGGGGCCGCCGGGCCACAGCCAGCCTTTACACGTCACCACCAGCGGTGCCCCCATGGAGGACCATGACAACATGGACTACTTCTACGCGCAGGTGGTGCAGAAGGACGTCACCCGCAGGCTGCAGGTGGGCCAGGAGCTCATCGACTACCTGCAGGACCCGGGGCGCTCGCCCGACGTGGAGCACGACAAGCCGCGGCTGGACAAGTCCGTGGACGAGCTGACGGGATGGGTGAACTCCAGCAACTTCAAGGTGAGTGAGAAGGGGACAGGAACCGACCATGGGACCATTAGTCCAGTGGTTCATCTTCATGCTGGCTTGTGGTGTCAAAATCACACTTTCGCCTTGGACATACAAAATGACCGGACCATAATCAGAAACACATATGATAGAGCTAGCCCTGAATGACCATAACAGGCCTATAATTCTGACAATGAATGGAACCAGATGGACGCTAAGGCCCATTTGGTTCCATTTGTACATTCTATGGGGGTCCTTGCAAGTAAAGCATTTGAGATCCACTAGTACTAGTGGTAACCTGGAGGGGGTCCTCTCTATCTTCCCCAGGTTCTATGTTCCCCTCTCTAGTATGTTCCCCATCTCACAGCATTAGTTTTAGTGAGGGGTAGGTTAGGTGGTAAGAAAGTGGGGAACATAGAACCTGGGGAACATAGAACCTGGGGAACATAGGTACGGTCCCACCTGGAGACTAGACATTCAGTGATTGGATCTTATGATCAAAATAAGAACATGTAAATGGTGTGTAAAAGAATAAAATCTCAAATTTGCCACGGACAAGGCCAAGTCTTTGCCTCGGATACATGTTAATGACCCCAGAATCAGTAACTCTGAGAGGGTCTGTATGCAGACCCCTATTATAGGTGTCAAATTTGCACCCTGGACCTTTTTCCTGTGTGCTGGACAGAGACACTGCAGCATCGCTGTGGTTCATGAATTATTACCAGTTATGGATGAGAAGAAGGGAGGGGGGAGCAGATTTTGTCCTAGAGTGGAAATATGATTTGTTCCAGTCACACAAGTCTTCTCTCCCTGGCTAGTACTGGCTACCCCCAGTTAGACCCCAAACCATCTGCCATCATCAGCATGAAAGAGCAGTCTTATCTCAAAAACACTGCTAATTCTAGATTTCAAACTGTTCTATCTATCTACACTCAGCTGAAAGCTAAAGTTTACTTTCAGCCTGAGGGAATTCTCACCCATAAGCGACACAATGATCTAGTACATTTCTCCTTTTCTTTTAAAAGGACATGATCTATTCTATTGGTGTTATTGATGACGAATAGTCTTTAATTGAGTGCATGGCGTTCCTGTGGATTGTTTAGGATGGGGGGGGATTTGTTGTTATTTTGGTTTCAGACGGCCGTGGTTGTGAGCGTGCGTGTCTGTGTGAGTGTTTTGAGAGAAGCCAGCCATTGTCAGACTGGGAGCCCCAGACAGACTGGAGCAGTGCTGTGGGGGAGGGGTCAAGATAGACAGCCTCATTGTTTGGAGGTGGTCTGTCTCTCTCATCTCGCTGTCAATCCATCTCTGTCTTCATCTCTCAGTCTGTTTTCGCTTCCTACTTTCTTCTTTGCTCTGTGCGCTGCTGTGTTTCGTATCATCACAAGAGTGTTTTCTTGCCAAGATATCTTGCTGATCTGGACTCAGACTAAACATTCTGAATGTGATCTGGAATATCGATACTGGCAGAATATCGATACTGGCAGATACTGATTCCAGTTGATCGGTGATCTGTATCGGCCCCAAAAATCGCAATCGGAGGATCTCTGTTTTCTCTCTCCTTCTCAAGTCATGCTGCAATTATTGAACTGCAGGAATAATTTTTTAAACAGACCAACATTACTGGTGTTAATGTGGTAAACAGACTATGAAAACCTCTTCAAAGAGAGATGAGAATAATGAAGGCGGGTCTGTGATGACAGACAGAGCATTTGATTGACAAATTTGGTCAAGCGTGGTGGTTGAGAAAAGTAGTTTGATGGAGTTCTGTGTGCAAACACACACCATTATCATAAGCTGCCGAACCTAACTAACAAGCACTCGCTGCTGTAAGTGAATCTCTTTCTGGGTTGTGTTTTGGTGCATTGTCATGGTTAATTTATAATCTGTCATAAGACGGGTTGGTGTCGCTCCACAAAAATAGCCCGATTTACAAGCGAGCAGCATGTTGTACTCGCACGACAAAGTATAACGTAGGCTTCACAAGCGAAAGACGACCAGATGCCACCATCAGTGTGTCTCCTGTGTCTTCCCCATCACACCTTTATATGGCAGATGTGAGGTACCGTTCCTGCTCTAGTAGGGTTTCTCAAAGTGGGTGCCGTGGCAACCTAGGGTACCGTGACGCCTGTCCAGGGGGTGCCTCAGAATATACTTTGATAATATTTGGAATTTATCAATGTAACCACCAATGTATCAGTTTAACCACTTAACACATATGGTGCCAACCCCGAGTTTCCCGAGTTTGTATTGGTACTAGTGCTGTGCCAACCCCGAGTTTCCCGAGTTTGGGCCGTTTTTGAAAAAAAACATTTTTTTTTTTTCCAAAATCTTTTTTTCAAAAATTTTCTTTGGACCTCCAGAAATGTATTAGGCATGATCGCGATCGCGAAATTGCATGTTTAACCCCCATACCAACCCATTCTTTCAAACATGGCAGCCATGTTTGTTTACATCTGAAGAAAACATAATGGCTGATAAATCATGAATGCCTGCACGGATTTCCAAGCGGATTTTTTTGTTTGAAAGCTGTGAACAGCATCTACACACGTGGTGCATCATCTAGGCATGGGCGTGCACTTTTTACACACTTGCACAATTACATGGAAGTCTATGGTAACCATGGCAACGCGGGACATTGGCCGGAAAAAATCATTGCAACATAAGTGTTAAACAGAGGGCAATCTTTTTCAGCCTACAGTACACCAACTATAGCAGATCCGCTATATTATGTGAATGTTCTGTGAATTGATTTGTGCGTATGGTGCGGTGACAGCCCAGCGTTAAACTTGCACTTTGACACAAGATGCACAATGAAGCGGACAGGCAAACAGGTCAGGACTCTGTCTGGACACATTTAGACTACAGCCAGATGGTGGACTCTGAGTCAGTCAGACAGTAGGCATATCGGGGGCTTAGTTAGTACAGCTCTGGGGGCAAGTATCAGCCTTAGTTCCATAAACTTCTGTCTGTGATGATAAAGGTTTGTCCTCAGACAGGAGGAAGAGGGAGTCTTGAGGAATATGCTGAGTCAGTATGTTGGGTAGATGGAGAGAGAAAAGAGGAAGGAGTGGGGGTGGGATACAGAATTAGAGATTCAGAAAGAGTGGAGGGCTGTTGTGGAGGGCGACAGATTGGGGCACGGACAGACTCCAGAGAGGTTTGGAAAGCTCAAAGATGCTCTAATAGTGACTCACACAACGCTAGTGTCTGCCTGGAGGAAGGGACTGTAGTGTATCACACCGCACTTCTGCTTTTTCGTGGTGGAGGAAATATCGATTGAGTGTCTTCTCCTTTCCTTTCTGTTCTGAGCCCTGATCGGCCTCTGATCCTTCTGTCTGGGGAGTCTGTCATCCTCTTATACTACTCCTCTCTTTATTTCGGTCTTCCTTCCAGCATTCGTTCACTCTCACTGCAGCCCTCTCACCTTCACGGTGCACTCTATTCATATATGCAACACACGCACGCACGCACGCACGCACGCACGCACGCACGCACGCACGCACGCACGCACACACGCGCACCCACTGAGCAGACATTAATATTGCAGGCTTGCTTTTTTACTGCTCTGTCAGGAACAGCCAGGGCCAGATGACTGTGCTCTGTGACTGGAGCAGCGCTTCAAGATGGAATCTACTGCGAGAGAGAGTCTGTGGCCAAGTCCCAGCCTCCTCCCACTGGCGTCCGGTCTGTCTCACGTCTCCCAGAGGAGGATGAGGCTCTCCATCACCGTCTGTTACAGTAGCCTGTACAGATTGTACGGCACAGAGAGAGATATAAGCATGTTGGACTAGCAGTGTCAACTCATTAGAAGAAGGCCCACCGGAGTGTATTATCTATGAGAGCCAGCAGGATTCAAAGTCATGTCAAGGATTCTGTGTTTTCTTTGTAGTGCAGCGAGGCTTGCGTGGATGTATTGGTACTATCTAATTATTGACAGATCTGCTGATAGATGGGGGCACATTTGCATTATTGGTTATTGGTCTCGGTCTCTGTTTTTCAGCCATTTAATACCAGTGAATCCTTGACCAGTGCATCATTGACAAAATGTTGTATTTGTTCCCATATTCCCATATTCCCTAGAACAGTGGTTCTCAACCTGTGGGTCGGGACACCCAGGGGGCCCCCCGAATTATTTTTGGGGGTCCCCAGATGATTAACTTAAATGTGCAACATTGTTTTCTCTCTCAACAGTAAACAAACCACCATAAGGTTTAAGTGTTTAGAGGGTATCTGCACATTTCTAAAGTGCCAATTTAAGGACTTTTTAATACCTCTAAAATGTCAAATTAAACATTGACCAATTTGTCAAATATTAGAAGCAGCTGCGAGGCGTTGTGAGCATGTAGATCTGCTATTTTCACAATAGAACCGTGTTATACAAAATGTAATGCCTCCACTCTTAGTGCTCATCAGGATGGGGGGTCCCCAGTTAAATATGATTATTTTGGGGGTCGCAGCCTGAAAAGGTTGAGAACCACTGCCCTAGAAGACAGTTAGCTCTCATTCAAGGCGCACATTACAGCGGTCACTCAATCATGTAGGTTCACACTCTATAACAGGGCTGCCCAAAAGGTTGGTTGGTTGGTAGATCGTCAGTGACGTCATTACGTGCGCGTCACGCGTCTCTGACGCATTCACGTTGCCTAGAGACGCATTCACGTCAGTGTCCTTGGGTCCCACGGACGCATTGCCTCCATTGGAGTCCACGTTAAAATAATTTACCATGTCGCGAAAAAAAAATATTTTAAAAAGTCCACAGACGCCACCATTGTTCATGGGTGAAGGCATGCTACTTTACCCTACGTTAACACAAATGAAATCCGCGTAGAAAGTCTTAAAACAGACGATAAAACTAACGGCAGTCTGTGTTTTGAATCCACGACGCCATTTTGTGCGCCACTGAATGGTCACAGAATTCAATGGGTGCCTGAGTTTTAGCGTAGCACCGGGCCGCTCTCTGACCATAGTGGCACAGCGTGTTAGGTGATACATCAAAAAGGGTTCCCCCACAGGACGTGTATGGCAGGGCTCGGCGCAGAAACGTGACGTCACGTCTCTACACTGCAGCTCAATGCTCACTGCTCAGACAGGGACCCGCCTCCTTTCCCCTCCATTCAATAACAACTGGATATACAGTACACGCGCTATTGTTTATAGATGTGGTGGTGGACATTGGACAACGTGTTAGAAGCCACACAGGTCTTCATTGCGTCTTTACAACAATAGCGACGATTAACGTTGTGGTGAACATGGTCAAATAACCTTTATTGGCTCAACTACAACACGGAGGAAGCAAGCTAGCCTAGCATGTATGCTATCTGAGACAGTATGTATGTAGCCTAGGCTGCCTAACTGTTTGATTGATTATAGTGTTTTCGTGGCGGCGCCGTCCCTTTGGTGGTCCGCCGGGGCAGCGGACTACCGCGGCTGCCTGTGCCTTGCCCTCCCGCATCCATAGAGGGGCGGCACGTCCCTCTAGGATCAACCGTTCAAAACAAAAGTAGCCGATCTACAAGCAACCCAATCCACTGTTTTTGACCCAGTCCACTGGTTCTCTGTTCAGCAGAGCAAACACAAGCACGCCAGAGAGCATTTCCCCCATTCCATAGAAGCAGTAACGGTACAAACAGGAGACATCATCTCACTGAGAAGATCCATATATTATCGATGTATATAAAATAACAGGTGGCTGTTCATTATGAAGACTCGGTAAAAGCTTCTATCTGCGCCCCCAAGTGGTCAACATCCGATATTACCGGTTCGGTATAAAAAAAATCAAACACATGACTATTTGGAAGTATTAAAATTGTAAGATTTGGAATTGTGGTTCATTTCTTTCAGACACATTTCTACGTAACATGAACATAACCATATAATAACCAATTCAAGTTAAATGCTGCACTTTGTCAAAAATGACATGCCGCGTAGAATTTTTGTGGGACCCATAAAATATCCCTGGGACTCATCCGAAAGACCCTTCGTGGGTCCCGGGGACTCATTACATTAAAAACCTATTAACATCACTGGATCGTGATCTACCAGTAGACCATAAAGGCTGTGCTGGCAGACCACATGACATGCCCCTAAAACAATTATAATTACAAATATGAAGAAATGTTTCCCTTTTTCCCCACACTATTTCCCATTTCAAGTGTGTTTGTCTTAAACAGTATATATGTTTCAGTTAGATCGTGGTAAGAGCACTCGTTTTGTCGTTCACCGCACACCCCTATCACCACCTGGATCAATTCACTTTGATATTCTCTTATCAGCGCACCTGTTTAATTCTGCATAATGACCATGAGATGGCAACAACAGCCATTCACTTGTGTAGTCGCTGACGTCACTCGTTTGCAACCCCCTCTTTCTTTGTTTATCTACTAGCCTAGCTCAGCTGTGTTTAGCCATTAGCTTACTATGCCTAACCCTAACCCTAATCTTAACCTCAGTAAAACTATGCCTAACCCTAACGTAACCTTAACCTCAGTAAAACAACTATGCCTAACCCTAACCTCCGTGGGGTGAGGTGCTATCATTCCTGCCGACGCTACGTTGTCATTGTTGTGGATCAAAGCGACCGCTTGTTCTGCCCCGCGCCGCACGACGAGCGCTCCGGTTCTCGATCTAACTGTTTCTCGATCTAGCGGTGACATATATATGTAACGCCAGTGCCGCTATTCCAAAGATTTTTTTGGGGTGAGTAGATCATGTCAACCAGGTCATTTTAAAAGTAGCTCTCAAGTCAAAAAAAGTGTGGGCACCCCTGCTCTATAACATTCAAAGGATCAGACCCTTCCTCACCCAGGAGTCATCCCAGTTCCTTATCCAGACTTCAGTCAATACTTGACTACTGTATCTCTAAACTCTCCTTACTGGCCTCCTGGCATTTGCACTTAAGCCTCTCCAAATGATCCAGAATGCCACAGCACACTTGCTGTGGCATCCGGGACAACTCTCCACGCGTCTCAGACACTTTACCCTCCCCCTATTATAAATTACTAGAAGCTGGGCCGCCCTTCGGGCGGCCCAGCGTCTAGTCGGCAGCGTCTAGTCGGCGACCTGGCCAACTCGGAACAATGTAAATAGGGAATGAATGCCCCGCCCTTTAATGCAAACCCCATTATACCTGTTTTCATAGGACCCGTTTTGACCATTTGTCTGCCTGTGTCCATTTTTGCCCATATATGGAGATATCTGTATCTGTCTGTCGGTGTCCATTTTATGTCCATATATGGAGATCACTGCAGTTATAGTTCTGGGTCCATTTTATGCCCATATATGCCCATATATGGAGATATCTGTCTATCTGCATCCATTTTATGCCCATATATGGAGATCTCTGTATCTGTCTGTCTGTGTCCCTTTTATGCCCGTATATGGAGATCTTTGTGATTCTGCATCCATTGTATGCCCATATATGCCATATATGGAGATATCTGTTTATCTGCGTCCATTTTATGCCCATATATGAGATTTCTGTCGCTTTTTCAAACAATCGTGGGTCGGGTCGGGTTGAGGCCGAGCACTGCACTACCTGCTGCGGTGGGGAACGCACGTGCCGAATTTGAAATAGGGAATGAATGCCCCACCCTTTAATGCAAACCCCATGAATGCCCCACCCTTTAATGCAAACCCCAATATACCTGTTGTCATAGGACCCGTTTTGACCATCTGTTTGTCTTTGTCCACTTATGCCCATATATGAAGATCTCTGCACACACAGTACCGGTTGCGGAAAACTCTGATGTCATATATGAAGATCTCTGCACACACAGTACCGGTTGCGGAAAACTCTGATGTCAGACTTTATGCCCATATCTGGAGAACGCGCGTGCCGGTGGGAAGAAGGGTTCTCGAGATACGCGGATTACATACATACATACACATTCACAGAGATTTTGTGTTGACTCATGTGGCATACGTGATGTCAGAGCCTTTTATGAAGTGATGTCACAATGACTCAGCGCTTGCGCCGATTTCCTCCGGAACAGCCTGATGTCAACAATCAGCTCCGCATAAGGAGATTCCGAACGTTTCGCGCCGCTTCGGGAAAGCCGCGAGTCGGGTCGGGTCGAGGCCCGGCACTGCACTCCGCGCGGCGGCGGGGAACGCGCGTGCCGAGTCTGAAGCCGGTGGGACGAACGGTTCTCGAGATACGCGGATTACAAACAAACAAACAGACAGACAGACAGACAGAGATTTGTCGCATTTATAGATAGATTATATATTTTTGATCTTGTCAACCAAATTCAATCTGCTGGATGTTGATGAAGTCAGCTGGATAACTCTAAAATGTCATCAGCAGCGTCAGTGTTTTGTGGAACGGGTCTGGTCTCGTTTCCTTTTCATCTTTAGCTACTTTTGTTGGAACGTGTCGAAGTTTAAAAGGTTCTGGCATACAGTAGGTGTTCATCTGGAAGAAAGCTCAGTTCACCTCTGTAAATAACCTTTACATCCACCACACCCCCTGAATTACTATTGTTACTTTACAGCACCTCATAGCCCCTTTTCCACTGGCCCAACACCACACCACACCACACCACACCACACCACACCACACCACACCACACCGCCCACTTGTGCCAGGTTGTACACTACAAGGACCTGGGTAGAGTGGTGTGAAAGTGGTACTAAATGTGGTACTAGTATCCACTCTAGAGTAGGTCTGAGCTAGGCCAAACAGGGCCAAACACTTCATAATGACTGATCACTCACTGACTTTTCATTTAGACCTCCAGGATATAGTTGTAATACATGACAATAGATTATATTGTGTTATAACCACTATTATAACCTATTATAGTGTATTATAATTATCATAGTAATACATAAATACTTTATAGTGTATTATAATCACAGTTATAATCCATTATAATTTAGGATAGTTGTAATGCAAATTTATATTGTACTAGAAGACCATCTGTTTGCCTGTGTCCATTTATGCCCATTTATGGAGATATCTGTATCTGTCTGTCTGCATCCATTTTATGCCCATATATGGAGATCTATGCAGACACAGTGTCAGTTCCGGAAAATCCCCTTCGGGCGGCCCAGCGTCTAGTCGGCGACCTGGCCAACTCGGAACAATGTAAATAGGGAATGAATGCCCCGCCCTTTAATGCAAACCCCATTATACCTGTTTTCATAGGACCTGTTTTGACCATCTGTCTGCCTGTGTCCATTTATGCCCATATATGGAGATATCTGTATCTGTCTGTCTGTCGGCGTCCATTTTATGTCCATATAGAGATCACTGCAGTTATAGTTCTGGGTCCATTATATGCCCATATATGGAGATATCTGTCTATCTGCGTCCATTTTATGCCCATATATGGAGATCTCTGTATCTGTCTGTCTGTGTCCCTTTTATGCCCGTATATGGAGAACTTTGTGATTCTGCGTCCATTGTATGCCCATATATGCCATATATGGAGATATCTGTTTATCTGCGTCCATTTTATGCCCATATATGAGATCTCTGTCGCTTTTTCAAACAGATGGTCAAAACGGGTCCTATGACAATAGGTATAATGGGGTTTGCATTAAAGGGGGAACCGGCACTGTGTCTGCAACACAGTCGGAGGCACAGACAGATACAGAGATCTCCATAATGGGAATAAAGGGACACAGACAAACAGATGGAGGAGGAGACAAACTTAATGCAAACCCCATTATACCTGTTGTCATAGGACCCGTTTTGACCATCTGTTTGCCTGTGTCCATTTATGCCATATATGGAGATATCTGTATCTGTCTGTCTGCGTCCACTTTATGCCCATATATGGAGATCTTTGACCATCTGTTTGCCTGTGTCCATTTATGCCCATTTATGGAGATATCTGTATCTGTCTGTCTGCATCCATTTTATGCCCATATATGGAGATCTATGCAGACACAGTGTCAGTTCCGGAAAATCCTGATGTCAGACATCAGAATCCGAACCTTTCGTGCTGGTTACAGAAAATCGTGTATCGGGTCGGGTCGAGGCCGAGCACTGCACTACCTGCTGCGGTGGGGAACGCGCGTGCCGAATTTGAAATAGGGAATGAATGCCCCACCCTTTAATGCAAACCCCATGAATGCCCCACCCTTTAATGCAAACCCCAATATACCTGTTGTCATAGGACCCGTTTTGACCATCTGTTTGTCTTTGTCCACTTATGCCCATATATGAAGATCTCTGGACACACAGTACCGGTTGTGGAAAACTCTGATGTCAGACATCAGCTCCGCATACGGGCATTCATTTTATCCCATATATGGAGAACGCGCGTGCCGGTGGGACGAACGGTTCTCGAGATACGCGGATTACATACATACATACACACTCACAGAGATTTTTTGTTGACTCATGTGGCGTACGTGATGTCAGAGCCTTTTATGAGGTGATGTCACAAATCTCACAATGAGTCAGCGCTTGCACCGATTTCAGTTCTCAGTCTTATGCCCATATACGGAGATATCTGTCGGGTCGAGGCAAGATGCCCATATATGGAGTTCTCAGTATACGGAGATATCTGTCGGGTCTAGGGTCTGTGTCCCTTTTATGCCTATATACGGAGATATCTGTCTATGTATGCCCATATACTGTATGGAGATCTCTGTATCTGCCCATATGCCCATATATGGAGTTCTCAGTCTTATGCCCATATACGGAGATATCTGTCGGGTCGAGGCAAGGCCCGGCACTGCAGTGATGTCACAATGAGTCAGCGCTTGCGCCCGGCACGGCAGTGATGTCACAATGACCGATTTTGCGCCGATTTCCTCCGGAACAGCCTGATGTCAACAATCAGCCCCGCATAAGGAGATTCCGAACGTTTCGCGCCGGTTAGGGAAGACCGCGCGTCGGGACGGGTCGAGGCCCGGCACTGCACTCCGTGCCGCGGCGGGGAGCGCGCGTGCCGAATCTGAAGCCGGTGGGACGAACGGTTCTCGAGATACACGGATTACAAACACACACGCAGAGACTTCTCGCATTTATAGATAGATTATAATCACAGTTAAAAGGGTCAATTTGTTTCTTACCGATAGGGGTACTTTTGTGTAATGGAAAATGTAGATATTTTACGTGGTGCGGTGTGGTGTAGTGTGTTGTGGTGTGGTGCTAAAGCTGCAGTCGAAAAGGGGCTTATCTTATAAAGCCATATCACGGTACATACATATGTTGATGCCAGAAGTAAATTTTCGAGGACCATTTTCCATTAGGACAGATTGAAAATGGCTTTAACCACTTGAACCCCAGCATCCCTATTCTGGGTGGGACATTCACCAAAAATACCAGATGAAGAGATTGAAAAAGAACGCACCAATTACAGTGCAACTCAAAGTCTGTCTGTTACACAAAGGCTCCTCGCAGCCTGCCTGAGTTGTGTCTTTATGCACTGACCACTGTTGCATTGTCTGATGTAGCAGATCTATGGGTTTCACTGTGATGTCAGATTGTTGTAGATCTGTTATTCTTTTTTTTTTAGCTTGGCAGCACCAGTGCAGAACAGAGTATAAATTGGGCATTTCTTTAAGATCAGTCTGTCTGTTGGTGGTTCTTTGGTGAACTTTCAGGGTATTGCTTGAGGGTGCATGCTTTTGAAAGGTTATATTATATAACGTACTGACGCCTGACACTCAAGATGAGACTACGGCTATATAGGCCTACGGTGCATTTGATTTAAACATAGTCTATAGGATGGCTGTGGCTGTGATTGATTAGGAGCTCATCAGATGAAACATTTGGCCATCTATATTTTAAGCTTCATATTGAATGTCCGACTCTTATGATCACGGACGTAGAGATAGAATGGATAGAATGGATCCTTGCCAACTGTCAACCTAATCTATGTGGCACTGGCAATCTTTGGGGAAAATTAACGTGTACTGAATTTAAAATATCACGGACGGTATAGTGAAGTAGTGTAGTTGGATATAAGCCCATATATTATGCACCTATGTTATATAGTTTTCATATCTGTGTATTACTATAGCATGAATACTAATGACAACAACAACAACAACCAGATGTGAAAATGCCCCCCCCCCCCTACATGGGACCCCTGCTGTTATCAGCCGACTATCAGTCAGTTTTTCTGCTTTAAGGTCTTAATCGTTTCTGGAACAACCTGCCTGATGACCTCTTTTAAAAGCAGGCATCCTTTTTTCCCCCTCAGGCTGTTGTGATGGAATGTTAGAGTGTGGTCTAGCCCAGTGTTTCTCAATCTTTTTTGTTTTGAGTACCCCCTTTCCCATTTTTTTTAATCCAAGTACCCCCTTTACCTGACAAAAACCTTTTCCTTATAAAACTGCAATTACAACCATCTAAAACCATCACAAATAAGAAAGGGAGTGAGAGTTTCAAATGGTGCCTCCTGAACAGATTTATTTTCAACACTGTGGCTATAACATTTCAGTCCAGTTTTCAAGTAAAGAACTTGCATTCAAATGTCAAACATCATTCAAACACATCCCAGTTGCCTGGCACCATCATTTGGGTTAGCAACTATCAGGCTCACAACAGTTTCTCCAAGTGTCATCATTAAACTTAACAGTGATTTATAGGCCTTCTTCTATTTTTTTCTTTTTTGGGGGCATTTTCGAGTAACCCCAGCAGTACCCCTAGGGGTACACGTACCCCCATTTGAGAAACACTGGTCTAGCCAACACCAATGCAGGACTCCTGAATCACTGTCCTTCACACTCTCCAATCTAGCATCATGGTGTTGAGCTCTACAGTTTTGTTAACTAAACTTTAGTGCGGCGCCGCAGTGTGTCTAGGGTAGGTGGTGCGCTCCTTGCCCTGGGTTGGCTCCCATAGTGTCAGTGAGTTTGCTTGCCACCACTTCCGGGTGCCTGACACGGTGCCCTTCCAGCCTCATCCTTGTCTCCCTGACCTTGATGTGACCTGTGGTAGGTCCCCATAGAGCATTGTTTCTCAACCTTTTTTCTGCATGGGCACACTTTTCATGTCCCAAGAATCCATGGGCACACCAACATAATACGGGGGTGGAAATATTGTCACTGTCGGGAATAAATTTGTACGTTTCTTCGCAAAGCAAAGCCCTGCTTCATCATACAAGGCTGTCGCACAACAGTAGTGAAAACAGCAGATCTACAAGCACACAAGATCGGCTGTTTTCACTAAACCCTTTTTAAAATGATAAATACAATACTGGCTTTACAAGCAGTTTCAAGGGGCACACTTGACCCTTCTCAGGGGCACACCAAAGGTCCCCAGGCACAGTGGTTGAGAAACACTGCTATAGAGGACCACATTTCTGATGTGGTCCGTACATGTGACACCTTGTGCCTTTTGGGTGTATACTTATGACGGTTTCCATTCCGACACATCCCCATTCCAAACGCCAGGTTAGCATTCACCAGCGTCGGCAGGTTAGCATTTCACCAGGTTAGCATTCACCAGCATTAGTTTTACTGAGGTTAAGGTTAGGTTTAGGTGGTCGCAATAGCAATGTGTCGGAGTGCCAATATGAAACCGTGTCTTGTGAATGGATATGTGTGTTGGGGGGGCGGGGGTTATGGTTATGGTTACTGTAATTTGTACCGGTTATGTTTTGATTTTACTGTATACTTTTTGTCATCCTGTAGTTTAGTGAATCACATTCTGTCTACTTGGTATGAATCGTGCTACATAAATACCATTATGACTTAGTACATGTTGGACTTTGCTATTAGAGGTGGTGTGGTTTAAGTAACAGATAATGTTAACATAATTCTCCCAACATGTGAATGCCCGTCTTTGTTCCACATTCATGAAAAGATGTATGTGTTTTCTGAATTGCTGGGCAAACATAATTATGCAATTAAGCACTCTCCCCTTTCATGGCCTCAATAAAAGGCTTCTATTTGTTTTTCATCGTCTCTCACGTACTCGCAGTAGTGTTTTTTTGTTGTTGTCTTGAATCCGGCGTTCCTCGTTTAAAGTCATGAGCTCTTTAAGCCCCTCCAGAAAGCCATGGGGTGCCGGTACACGGTATGCAGCATTAAGGTGCTGCTAAGCCCCTCATGCACACACAGCTTTTAAGTTCCTCTCAAAGCCCTATTCATTCATTATGGGTGAAAAAAAAAAATCACTTGGGTTTCTTTAAGTGAAGCTCCGTGCAGCACCAGGTTACAATGCACAGTTGTTTCTGTGATGTGTGTGCACTGTGCACACTGCAAAACGATTCAACTCCTCTAATAGTCCATGTTTAAAGGTTGCAGTCAGTGTTGCCATGTTCGCTTATTCTAAGCGACTTTAGTCTTGTTTTTCTATATATTGGTAAATGGTGCATTTATATAGCGCCTTTATCCAAGGTGCTTTACAATGATTGTGCATTACATTCACCCATTCACACACACGTTCATACACCAACGGTGGAGGAAAATGCACCCACCAGCTCATCGGGAGCAATTAGGGGTTCAGTGTCTTGCTCCAGGACAGGGGTCTTCAACATTTTCAGGCCAAGGACCCCTTAGTTGAGAGAGAGATGAAGCAGGGACCCCCACAACCTCTCCATAGTTTCATTGTTTGACAGCACAATCATCAGTGTATTTTGGAATCATGTCAATTTGTGTTTTCAGATATTTAACCACTTGAACTGTCAATACTTAATAAACTTGACCTTTCACTCTGTACTTGAACTTGTACATTTTCCCTCTACACCAAACCTATTTGCCGGAAATAGCTCACAACGCCTCGCAGCGCGAGACGTGAGCTTGTAGATCTGCTATTTTTGGCTAAAGTTATCAGAATATGGACGCTAGGGTTCAAGTGGTTAAAGGAGAAAAATCTTCTATCACACAAAGATTTGGAGGACCCCCTGTAGTAACTCTGAGGACCCCCTGTTGAAGACCCCTGCTCTAGGACTCTAGGGCTCCAGACTAACGTTTTTCACCAACGTCCCAGGACCGTCCCAAACTACAAATTTAACTGTCCCCAAAAAATATATTAAAAAAATATATTAATTAATTAATTAATTAATTAATATATTATTGTTATGTATTATTATTATTTAACTATTATTATTATTGTTATTAACACATTGACCGCCATTTTAACATACCTCCGTACTCCCACCTGCCATTCGTCTCCATAGACTTCCATGTAATTGGGTGTGCACGGATCATGCACACCCATGCCTAGATAATGCACCACGTGTGTCCACATTGCTCACAGCTTTCAAACAAAAAAATCCGAATGGAAATCCGTTCAGGCATTCATGAGATAACAGCCACTATGTTTAACAAAGATGGCTGCCAAAATGGCTGCCATGCTTGAAAGATGGGGTTGCTATGGGGGTTAAACATGCAATTTCGCGATTGCTATCATGCCTACTCCATTTTTGGGGATTTTTAATTCTCGGGACTATCGGGCCTGGCGGGGAAAGACATTGGAATAATCTCGGGACTATCGGGCCTGGCAGGGAATGAGTTAATATGCTGGTGAAATTGGCTTGGCAGTCCTTTCAGTTTTTATACTGTCATCAGTATCATTTGTGGCTTCTAAAAATCGGATTGCTAGCCTGGTAAAGAACTATGCACGACTGTTGGAGGAATTAAGGTAAAACTGGGTATGTACTTTGTCCGTACGAAGGTGTTGCGCGTTGAACCTCGCTAATCTACAAGCCTACAACTCGTCGCATCCTCGGGGCTTGGAGGGCTTTTAGATCATAATGGCTCACGCACAACACCGCCGTTCGGAATAAGTATAACCACGGTCTCTTTGCATGGCATGCAGTCTGCTTCACGGCTCGCGTCGTTTTGGTTCAGATGAACTGTATGGAGTTATTTATTTGAGACGTGCGGAACTATTGTTGTCGAGAGTTAAATAAAAAAAAGAGAAAATAAGCCGCCACAGCTCGGGAACGCGCCAGCTTGCATGGCTGGCTGTGCCTCAGCCTTGTAGATCGGCTCTTTTGGAGCCGTTTTAACTTGTAACCTAGATTGACAGTCCGTTCTCCACCTCTTTCTGCCGTGTAAATTAACCTCTTCAAATAGCGCAGCTTGTTAAGTTCTACCTGAAAAGGATGATAACACTGCCTGTGGTAACCTTTTAACCACTCTGTTTACATCATATTTAGTTTCTGTGTGTTTCATGCTGCCCGTAGCTGCGCACCGTTTATGTAGCGACAGTGATATGCGCAATGTGGCCTAGTAGTTGCCTCTTTTGGGCCTGTTTTGTAGACCTTTCAGCTTTCTTGTGTCTCTCAGAAAATCTGCCAACACTGAAGGGCTTTGCAGACAGGAGCAATTTTTTGCACACACAAAAACTGACAATTTCATTTTTTTTAAAGAAACCAATGATTCTCTATGACCTCTCGCACACCTGCTCCGAATTTGCCATGCAGCAAGTGGCTGCGGTAATGGGTTTTTTCCCTGATCAAACCCAGTTCGATTTGTGCGTCTTTTCGCATGCGGTAGAATTGACTCCTTTTTGCATCCTCAGTGTGGATTCCGCACAGCATTGCACACCAAATCCAATGCGTTTGAATCATGCAGCAAACGGGAAGAAACGCAACGGCCTTCTGTGCAAAGCCCTTAACAGGATAGTAGTAGTAGTAGTAGTAGTAGTAGTAGTAGTAGTAGTAGTAGTACATTTGTATTAAGTCCACTAATGCTAGTGGCACTGAAAAGGTATAGGCTGAAGCAGAGGCTTATTTTGACTTTTTGATTGTATCACAGTTTCAAACATTGGTTTAACAAAACAGAAAAAAAATCTAAGCACAAGTCTTAGCTTACACTAGCTTTTGCCTACACTATTTCAAAAGTAACAAAAGTTTCAAAAATAAATAAGAAAGAACACATTTTCACTGGTTTAATGAAACTGCTGCTGCCTGGCCCAAGACTGAACACACACACACACACACACACACACACACACACACACACACACACACACACACACACACACACACACACACACAGCAAAGACTCACACCAAGGTCAGCAAGGTCACTGGCGCTGAATCATAGTGACACACACACTCCAACTGAGCCGCTGACACTATTGTGTGTGTGTGTGTGTGTGTGTGTGTGTGTGTGTGTGTGTGTGTGTGTGTGTGTGTGTGTGTGTGTGTGTGTGTGTGTGTGTGTGTGTGTGTGTGTGTGTGTGTGTGTGTGTGTGTGTGTGTGTGTGTGTGTGTGTGTGTGTGTGTGTGTGTGCGCGATATAGGACAGTAATTGTGTGTGTGTTTAGACCGTGCCAGTAGCCAAACATAATGTAGATATATTTATTTCCCCTCTGTGTTTTATTATCGTCATTTACCGAAATGAGATTCCTGTAAAAGGTTAAGGAGAAGCTATGATACAGAGAGGTAAAGACCCGGGGATGGTTGGGGTGAATCATTTCCCCCTTCTCTGACACGATAGTAAATAAATACCGCACATTCCCCCAGCTGGGTATGGATATATCTGGATGAATGAATCACGGTGGTAGAAATTAATATTTTGTCCAGCAGCTCTATATTTACGTTTGTCTGCTGAGTGTGCAGTCGTTGGGTTCGACTGCAGAACAGCTTCTTGCTCCAGATAGAAGACGACGAAACATCCACTGGCTTCTTGTGTCTTGTCCCTCCAGCCATGTTTATATACGTTATCGTATGCCGTGGTTGCGCGCTGTAAATATCGGATCTACAAGCTCACAACGATATTTACAGAACGTGACACTGCCGTACAAAAGAGTGTACATTAAGCATCTCTCATCTCCTGTGTAGGTGAACATATGGTCACGAGCACAATGTTTGTTGGGGTGCTGGGGTCATGCTCAAGCTCCCTCAGCCCTATGTTCCCTCAGCCCTATGTTCCCTCACTCCCTAACAATTTATTATACCCTATGTTCCCTCAACCCTATGTTTCCCCCAGCCCTATGTTCCCTCAATTCCAAAATAGACCCTATGTTCCCTCAGCCCTATGTTCCCTCAACCCAAAAATAGACCCTATGTTCCCTCAGCCCAAAATGGATGCCATGGCATTGGTCCGACATCTCATTGTTCCGATGTCCCATTAAGGGCGTCTTACTGAGCAAGGTCGTGCCATCTGTCTTGGCCACCAGTCTTGGCCATATATGGATTCTGTTGGTGTGGTTAGGGCATCATCTGGGAATACCCATATGTGAACTTTTAATTTATGTTATCCTTTATTAATATATATCGGACCAGTTACCCATATATGGAGATCCCTGTTACCCATGCATTCACAGATATGGCCTTAATAACCAGTAAGACTCCCTAATCGGGAGATAAGCGACCGTCAGGTCGCAGCGTGATTTTAGGCCAAAATGTGTAGGAGCGGGGTCATGCTCAAGCTACCTCAACCCTATGTTCCCTCAGCCTTATGTTCCCTCAGCCCTATGTTCCCTCAGCCCTATGTTCCCTCACTCCCTAACAATTTATTATACCCTATGTTCCCTCAACCCTATGTTTCCCCCAGCCCTATGTTCCCTCAATTCCAAAATAGACCCTATGTTCCCTCAGCCCTATGTTCCCTCAACCCAAAAATAGACCCTATGTTCCCTCAGCCCTATGTTCCCTCAGCCCAAAATAGGGCCCTGCCCAGGATGGTGTCTCTAGTCGGGCTTGAGTCGCGGAGGGTGGTCCCTGGAGCTCCGGAGGTTCCAGGGACCCCCTGGGCTGGTTCTCCCTGCCCCTGCCTTATAATGTTAGCCAGTGCCTAAAGTGGGCACTCCCTCCATCACGGAGGTATAGAGGCTGGCGCTGGGTGGCGCCCGGCCCGGGAAGGTGTCCTAAGTCGGGCTAGAGGTGCGGAGGGTGGTCCCTGGAGCTCTGGAGGTTCCAGGGTACTCTGGAGGTTCCAGGTTCCAGCCCAAATAGGGCTGAGGGAACATAGGGCTGAGGGAACATAGGGTCTATTTTTGGTCTGAGGGAACATAGGGCTGAGGGAACATAGGGTCCTATTTTGGGATGAGGGAACATAGGGCTGAGGGAACATAGGGCTGAGGGAACATAGGGCTGAGGGAACATAGGGCTGAGGGAACATAAGGCTGAGGGAACATAAGGCTGAGGGAACATAGGGTTGAGGTAGCTTGAGCATGGACCCGTAGGAGCAGTGTCCAAAAATGTGTTTGAAAAAATCGACCTGATGGTGGCACTATATGGGACAGATGCATGTTGATGAGATGAGTGTAGACATAGTGTGTACTGATTTGCGTGATTTGAGGGCAAAATCTGTAGGAGCAGTGTCCAAAACTGTGTTTGAAAAAATCGGCCTGATGGTGGCGCTATATGGGACAGATCCATGTTGATGACATGAGTGTAGACATACTGTGTACCGATTTGCCTGATTTTAGGGCAAAATGTGTAGGAGTAGTGTCCAAAAATGTGTTATTAAAAATCGGCCTGAAGGTGGCGCTAAATGGGACAGATCCATGTTGATGACATGAGCGTAGAGCAAGTGTGTACCGATTTTTGTGATTTTAGGGCACAATTTGTAGGAGCAGTGTCCAAAAATGTATTTAAAAAAATTGGCCTGATGGAGGCGCTATATGGGACAGATCCATGTTGATGACATGAGTGTAGACATACTGTGTACCGATTTGTGTGATTTTGGGAAAAAATTGTAGGAGCAGTGTCCAAAAATGTGTTTTGCAAGAATCGGCCTCATGGTGGCGCTAGAAGAGGGCCATGTGAGAATTGAGGGGTGGCATTTTATGTGCGCTGCAGTGGCGGGGGTCCTCCACTAGGAACCACTTTTGCATCCGTTCTGTAGCACCAGGAGTTGGTGGTCCCCGGGAATTCCCCGTGAGCAGCCCCGTTGGGGTAGTTATTTGGTAATTTTTTTACTTTTTGGCAGGCGGCGGCAGGGGGTCCCTGGAGCTCAGGGGTGGAGGTTGTGGTTTGGCTGCCAAGGAGTGTGTGTGCAAAGTTTGGCATGGATAGGGGCAACGATGGCGGAGATATGAGTAGGGCAAAAGTGTGACGTGACGTGTGACGGACAGACGGACTGACTGACGTACTAACAGATAGCCAGTGGAGGTTTTGATAGTAACTGCGACCTGACGGTCGCTATTAGCCTTCTTTCTGTGTTAAATACAAAGTTATTTTAATCAGTTCTAACCAAAATAATCCCTTGCAACATGATGTACACGTGTAAGTATCCCCAGAACATGTGCTTTCAACAGTGCATGTATAATTTGATGTTGTGGTTACCATCAACACAGGTGTAAAGAAAAATGTGTGGGCTGAGGGAACATAGGGCCTATTAGGGGACTGCCCATAAGTCTGACATCTCTTTAGTACTGCAGGGTTAGGTTTAGGCATAGTTTTACTGACGTTAGGGTTATCATTCACCAGGTTAACATTAACCAGGTTAGCATTCACCAGTGTCATCAGGTTAGCATTCTTCAGGTTAACATTCACCAGGTTAGCATTCACCAGCATTGGCAGGTCAGCATTCACAAGGTTAGCATTCACCAGCATTCAAAAGGTTAGCATTCACCAGTGTCGGCAGGTCAGCATTCACGGGTTAGCATTCACCAGCATTGGCAGGTCAGCATTCACCAGGTTAGTATTCGCCAGGTTAGCATTCAACAGCGTCGTCAGGTTAGCATTCACCAGGTTAGCATTCACCAGCATCGGACGAATGGGGCGTCAGAACAATGAGACGTCGGAAACAATGCCATGGGGGACTGAGCTTTTTGGTCTGAGGGAACATAGGGCTGAGGGAACATAGGGTCCTATTTTGGGATGAGGGAACATAGGGCTGAGGGAACATAGGGCTGAGGGAACATAGGGCTGAGGGAACATAAGGCTGAGGGAACATAAGGCTGAGGGAACATAAGGCTGAGGGAACATAGGGCTGAGGGAGCTTGAGCATGGACCCGGGGTGCTGAGGAGACCTCAGCTGTCGCTCTCTCTCTCTCTCTCTCTCTCTCTCTCTCTCTCGCTCTCTCTCTCTCTCCCCCCTCCCATCTAGGCATGGGGGGATATTAAAATTTAATTTCACGTTTATTGTGACAAAAAGATTTACGATATTATCGCGATAATCAAAAGCCATTACCCTGGGGCGGAACATTTGCCAAAAATTAGCAGATCTACAAGCTCACAGCGCGTTGCGACGCAAAGAGATTTGATAGTGAAAAAAACTATACCAAGTACGTATATTATGACTACCTTTTACCAATTCTAGAGGGTTTAAGTGGTACCGGATATGCAGCTCGGCAAATAAAAGGTGAATTGATCCCAGTGCGTGACGGAGGACAATATCGCACAAAATGTAAATCTCCACGATACGATTATCGCAGTGACGTCATTACGTGCGCGTCTCGCGTCTCTGACGCATTCACGTTGCCTAGAGACGCATTCACGTCAGTGTCCTTGGGTCCCACGGACGCATTGCCTCCATTGGAGTCCACGTTAAAATAATTTACCACGTCGCGAATTTTTTTTTTTTAAAAAAGTCCACAGACGCCACCATTGTTCATGGGTGAAGGCATGCTACTTTACCCTACGTTAACACAAATGAAATCCGCGTAGAAAGTCTTAAAACAGACGATAAAACTAACGACAGTCTGTGTTTTGAATCCACGACGCCATTTTGTGCGCCACTGAATGGTCACAGAATTCAATGGGTGCCTGAGTTTTAGCGTAGCACCGGGCCGCTCTCTGACCATAGTGGCACAGCGTGTTAGGTGATACATCAAAAAGGGTTCCCCCACAGGACGTGTATGGCAGGGCGCGGCGCAGAAACGTGACGTCACGTCTCTACACTGCAGCTCAATGCTCACTGCTCAGACAGGGACCCGCCTCCTTTCCCCTCCATTCAATAACAACTGGATATACAGTACACGCGCTATTGTTTATAGATGTGGTGGTGGACATTGGACAACGTGTTAGAAGCCACACAGGTCTTCATTGCGTCTTTACAACAATAGCGACGATTAACGTCGTGGTGAACATGGTAAAATAACCTTTATTGGCTCAACTACAACACGGAGGAAGCAAGCTAGCCTAGCATGTATGCTATCTAGGGGTGTCTTCTAAAAATCGACGAATCGGCGCGTCGTTTTAAGCCCCGGGAATCGACGCCAATTGTTTGAGTCGAAGCGAAAATATATATATTTTTTATATCACCAGTTAGCCTACTACTGCCAGTACTGCGGTGCACTGCTGGACTGGTGTGGTGTCATGTACTTCCAATGAGAAGTAGCAATTGGCGAACAGTTATTTATTGTCTCGCACCAGCGTCGGGTTGAAAGTGAGACGGAACGGCCAGAACGGTTCAGACCGCCGCTTCGTTAAAACATTCAGAGCCGGGAAGGTGTTCCGTTAAGAGGAGGAAGCACGCTGTCAAAATCCCATATTAAATAACCTGCCACAGCACAAACGCGCGTCCACGAAGTAGTAAACAATCTTCTAACGTCAAATTAACATACACAAGTGTAGGCTACAAGTTACATTTTCTAATTAAAGTGCTTCTGAATTGTTCCAGTGTTGTAATCCATGATGAATGATTGCGTTTCGCTGTGTTTGCGTCCATGACATGTCCACACTGCTGGCTCAAGCGGGAGCTGTGCCTCCACCTTTTTATGATCCGTTTCTGAAATGAATCCGTTCTCGACACTGACTCATTACTCTGTCAGTGCTCTGTGTCCCGCGACTGCGGACTGGATCCCATCGTTCATTTAAAAGAGCCGTTCAAGAGAGCGGAATCGTTCGCGAATGTCTCATCTCTACTGCACGCTGCAGAGAGACGGGGCAGAGTTGAAACAGCGGAGATGTTTTATTTGTTTTAACGGTGTGTTATAACTCTATGGTTTTACACTGCTATGCAGATAACATTTGTGCTCGCGCACCGATATCACCGAAAACACTGTGCATTCAATTCATCTTTTTTTTATTTTTATACAAAGTAGACTATAAAACGATTCGTCGACGCGTCGTATTAACCCCCGCGACTCGAGTCGACTTCATAAATCCTGTGTCGAAGACAGCCCTAATGCTATCTGAGACAGTATGTATGTAGCCAAGGCTGCCTAACTGTTTGATTGATTATAGTGTTTTCGTGGCGGCGCCGTCCCTTTGGTGGTCCGCCGGGGCAGCGGACTACCGCGGCCGCCTGTGCCTTGCCCTCCCGCATCCATAGAGGGGCGGCACGTCCCTCTAGGATCAACCGTTCAAAACAAAAGTAGCCGATCTACAAGCAACCCAATCCACTGTTTTTGACCCAGTCCACTGGTTCTCTGCACAACAGCAGAGCAAACACAAGCACGCCAGAGAGCATTTCCCCCATTCCATAGAAGCAGTAACAGTACAAACAGGAGACATCATCTCACTGAGAAGATCCATATATTATCGATGTATATAAAATAACAGGTGGCTGTTCATTATGAAGACTCGGTAAAAGCTTCTATCTGCGCCCCCAAGTGGTCAACATCCGATATTACCGGTTCGGTATAAAAAAAATCAAACACATGACTATTTGGAAGTATTAAAATTGTAAGATTTGGAATTGTGGTTCATTTCTTTCAGACACATTTCTACGTAACATGAACATAACCATATAATAACCAATTCAAGTTAAATGCTGCACTTTGTCAAAAATGACATGCCGCGTATAATTTTTGTGGGACCCATAAAATATCCCTGGGACTCATCCGAAAGACCCTTCGTGGGTCCCGGGGACTCATTACATTAAAAACCTATTAACATCACTGTTATCCTATTTTTTATCACGATAAACGATATGGCTTGCATCCCTACTCCCATCCTCCCCTTGTCCTCTTGCCACCCAGTCCTCCCTTCCTCCTCTCTCTCTCTCTCTCTCTTTTCCAGACATCTCCTCATCCTCCTGCGTGCCTCCAGGGCTGTCACACCAAATGCTGGGCCCTGGGTACAAGGATTCACTCACATTTTGTGCTTTAACCATTGAAAAATAGCAGATCTAAGGCTCACAGTGCCGCACTGCCTGCGACCTTGTAGATCAGCTATTTTAGAAAATTTGTGAAAATGATATGTATTTGGCCACGGACCCCCATCTCAAAATATTTAGTTCCAGGGAGCGTCTAGTCCGAGCGTTTCAGGCAAAAATCGTGCACTTTATGAAAGAAGCATGAAATTTGGCACACAGTTAGAACATGCCATATGGAACATTTTTGGCTATAGGGGCATCGCAGATTTGTCTTGGGGAACTTGTGGGAGCCAATCAAAGTTGCTCTCATAGACTTTACTGTAAAATAATACAAAAAATAAATTATGCTTTAAGTAGCATTTGAGGGGTCAAACTAGGTGTTATTCGGGATTCTGAAACCAATGCAAGCATTTGTTTTGCACGAAAAACATTCCTTTCCGAGAAACGGCCACCACAAAACTTTGAAAAGTGATGACTCATCACTAAACCATAGTTTTATGGGGTCCGTTTTTAGCCCAAAAACAAATGCTACTTAAAGCATATGTATTTTTTGTATTACCGGTATTTCTCTCTATAGTAAAGTCTATGAGAGCCCAACTTTAATTGGCTCCCACAAGTTTCCCAAGACAAATCTGCGATGCCCCTATAGCCAAAAATGTTCCATATCGCATGTTCTAACTTTGTGCCAAATTTCATGCTTCTTTCTTAAAGTGCACGATTCCATCAAAATACTGCCCGAAACGCCTGGACTAAGAAGCAAAATTTGAGTTAGCAGATCTACAAGCTGTGAGCTTGTATATCTGCTATTTTTCAATAGCTAAAGTATAAAATAATTAAAGCCCCCTTCCATATTGGTCCCACTTTCCCCCCCTTGTGACGCCCCTGCGTACCTCTTTCGCTTCCTTCCTTTCCCCCTCCTCGCCCTGTTCTCCTCTCCTGTTCTCCTCCTCCTGCTCTTTGTCTCTCTCTCTCTCTCTCTCTCTCTCCCCCCCCCGTCATAAATGAGGTCAGTATGGTGGAGTCATCATCGTCGTATCGACTCAGAGCTCGTGTTTCTAATCCAAGATGACTTTTTCTTCAGTTCAATTTGTTCCCCCTCCTCTGTTTTTTCCCCTTCTTTCTTGGCCTCCTTTACTTTGTCTGTCTTTCTTCTTCTCTTCATCGTTCCTCTTCCTCTCCCTGTTCCTCCTCTTTTGTTTGTCTGTGGTTACCTGCAGTGGTGTAAAGTAACTAAGTACATTTACTTAAGTACTGTACTCAAGTACAATTTTGAGTTATTTGTACTTGAGTGTTTCCAATTTCCAACTTTTACTTCTACTCCACTACATCTGGGATCCAAATATTGTAATATTACTCCACTACATGTTTATTGAAAACATTAGTTACAAGTTACTTTGCAGATATAAATTATAATATTATAAAACATAATAGGCATAAAACACTCCTATTTTATATCTTGGCTATTTGAAAATAGCAGATCTACAATCTCACATAGCAGATCTACAATCTCACAACGCGTCGCAGCGCGACACGTTGTGACCTTGTAGATCTGCTATTTTCAAACATGTTGTACTTTTACAGTACTTTTGGTACTTTAAGTGCATTTTGATGCCAATACTTACATACTTTTACTCAAGTAAATTCTGAATTTTGGACTTTTACTTGTAAGGGTGCCCTCACACCAAAATACCAATGAGAGTGGAATCCGCGTTCTGCCAATGCATTTCAATGAGAAGGGAGCATTTTTGGAAGAAATCCTCTGCTGGCATGAAACCGCTTCACTCTCATTGAAATGCATTGGCGGAACGCGGATTCCACTCTTATAGGTATTTTGGTGTGAGGGCACCCTAACAGAGTATTTCTACATTGCAGTATTGACACTTTTACTCAAAGTAAAAAATGTGAGTACTTTTTCCACCACTGATTACCTGGCTCCTCTCTCTCTCTCTCACTCTCTCTCTCTCTCTCTTCTCTCTCTCTCTCTCTCTCTCTCTCTCTCTCTCTCTCTCTCTCATATGCCTAAAATAGGGAAAGGGCTGTGGTCTAGTCTAGTCTGTAGGGGACAGACAGAGCAGAGGGAATAATGTTTTCAGGGGTTTTCTACGGGCCGCGCTGCCAACATAAGCATTCCATGAGCTGCGTGGGATCAGATACTAATCAGTGGAAAAACTCCCTTCTGCGCACGCAGGCATATACGCACGCACGCAAGCACATACCCTGGCCTGAACACCGCACACGTTTGTTGATCAGTTGTTGACCTGTACGTTTTAAGGATGGGATGATAAGCGATATTGTCGTTTATCGTGATAAAAACACAATAAATTAAATGTATCGTGATATCGTCCTCCGTCATGCACTGGGATCAATTCACCTTTTATTTGCCAAGCTGCATATCCGTTACCACTTAAACCCTCTATAATTGGTAAAAGGTACTTATAATATACTTGATAGTCTTTTTTTCACTTTCTATCAAATGTCTGTGAGCTTGTAGATCGGCTATTTTTTGGCAAATGTTCCACCCCAGGATAATGGATTTTGATTATCGCAATAATATCGTAAATCGCGATTTCTTTTGTCACAAAAATCGTGATATGAAATGTTCATATCGTCCCATCCCCAGTCATGTGACTTAGAGGTGACATCACAGCACTTTTGGACCCAAAAAAACGTTGATATCCGATACATCTCTCCATGTCTCGATTTCTCTGAGATATCCATGCTGACAATGTAACCCTTGTAGGGCTGTCACAATTATTACATAATCGTCTAATTGTGATTTTTTTTTTACATCGTGATTATTTTTCATAATCGTCATAATCGTTTCCATGTTGAAAAATGTTCATATATTTAAAAAAAAGTAAAATAGTGGGAATAGCAGATCTACAAGCTCACAACGCGTCACATCGCGACGCGTTGTGAGCTTCTAGATCGGCTATTTCCACTATCAAGGTTCTTTTTCAAGTGTAAATCTGTCAAATATGTAAGTCATTTCTTTGTATATTTAGGTTATCTGTCATATCTACCATGTGCAACTTCAAAGCCTAAAAGCCAAATAGAAATGTAATTGTCAATGACAAAAACACAATTAAATCGTTAATCGCAATTATTTGAGTGACAATTAATCGTCAAGTAAAATGTCATAAATCGTGACAGCCCCTAAACCCTTGTGTCTTTTATTTAGTGAAATCCTACTAAAGGGTTTTTGAGAGGGGGATGGAAATAGCTGGTGGGTCTGAGCAGCCTCTCTGCTGTACTCTCTGCAATGCTGTGAGCAGCAGGAGGTCAGAAGAGCAGCGTTTCAGTGAAAAATAAATAAATAAAATATTAGATGACCACGTTTTTGTCTTTTGAGAGCAGAAGTCTAGCCTTCTGCTAATGTGTGTCTGTACAGTATGTGTAACCGGAACTAATTTCGCAGCACCACATAGGCCTGGGGCGGTATGGACATTTTGTTACCGCGATTACCGCCTTCCCATTTACCGCCGGTACTGCGGTAATTACCGCACCCCCGTATCTATTAATTAAGGTTCGGCGATAAGCCAAAATATTGCAATCATCTTCCCAAAAGTCGCCTCTCCACAGTGGAGAGGCGACACAGCCTGACTGCCCGAGTTATACTTCTCCGTACAGCACAGCGGGTCTGGCTTTCAAAGGAGCAGATCTACAAGCTCACAACACATCGCATCCGCGACGCGTTCTGAGCTTTTAGATCTGCACTGTCGGGTTACCATAGTAACGTAGGCTAGCTACTTGGGCTTTTCAGACACAAACAGCTGTGTGAACAAACCAGAAGAGGAAGGGTAGTCAGATCGTGTACAGTGATTCTGTAAACTCAACTCTCAAATCGCAGTGATTGAGTGCTGCTATATACAGGTTTTAGTTACAAGACTTGACAGAAAAGGTTATAAAATCGCCGACGTGCGACGCGGTGGAAAAAGTAAAATAGTTTCATTTTCGGTTTTAGTCCACGCGGCCCGCGCTCCGCCAGTAATCCGTATGAATAAAAAAAGATATGCCACAACACAAGGTATGTATTAACATCCTTGTGTCGAGTGGATTACAGAGAAAGTTTATGCTGCTCCGTCATAGAGTTGTGCTCCGTACTCTCCTGCCCTGTGCACTCTGTGCAGGTCTGTGTCTGACTGAGTGACGTATGTGGCTTCCAACGTGTGGTACACGGCCCAGAGCAGAGCGGCATGGAGCGCATGCGGTCCTCGCTTCTCCCCCGTTTTAATACTCGCTTGTTTTCCAATAAAACATAGACCTTTTTTTTGTCTTTTTACCGCGGTAAGCACAATGACACCGCGGTAGACCTCTGTATACCGCGGTACGGCGGTTACCGCCTCCAACCCTAGCGCCACATTTCTTCTGCATACATATTTTGTTCTCATTAGTCGGGGACCCAGTCCCCAAAATGGGAGGGGACCTGTGATTTTCTGCCGTACTTTTTATTTCTGTTTTATCTATTAGTTTGGTCACTAAGGTCCACAGAATGAGAGGCCTGCTCTGCCGGAAACATTGCGAAAAAAAGTTATGGCCATTTGTATATTTGTATAAAAAACATCTGCTTTAATTAGCATGTGAGGGGTCAAATTAGGGGTTCTTCATGATTCTGAATCCATTGCAAGCATTTGTTTTGCATAAAACACATTGCTTGGGTCACTTTTTGGCAGCCCAAAACTGTGAAAAGTGGAAAAAAAGTGATGACTCATCACTTTTGACTGTTTTGGGGGGTTGATATCTTGCCCAAGGAATGTTTTTCATGCAAAACAAATGCTTGCAATGGATTCAGAATCACGAAGAATCCCTAATTTGACCCCTCACATGCTAATTAAAGCAGACTTTCTTTCTTTTTTTAATATTTCTAGTGGAGTCAATGGGACAGTGAATATACAAATGGCCATAACTTTTTTTCGCGATGTTTCCGGCAGAGCAGGCCTCTCATTCTGTGGACCTTAATGACCAACCTAATAGATAAAACTGAAATAAAAAGTACGGCAGAAAATCACAGGTACCCCTCTTTTCTTTGAGCTTTTGGCCATGTGGGTCCTCGACTACATGTTCTCTACATTTAGAAATAATTGACTCCCTCTCGGGTGGAATCCTCGTACCGTGTCCAAAACGTGCTGCGTTTACTTTTTCGAGCTTGTTTGTATATCTGCTACTTTAGATACGTTTAGTGTGTGTGTGTGTGTGTGTGTGTGTGTGTGTGTGTGTGTGTGTGTGTGTGTGTGTGTGTGTGTGTGTGTGTGTGTGTGTGTGTGTGTGTGTGTGTGTGTGTGTGTGTGTGTGTTAGGGCATTAACGACTTGTGATTTTTGCAAGTTGACTCGACTCAGTAAAAATTTGAGTTGAAGTCAACTTTATCGTTTGATGACGTCATCACATCACACACGACCCCCAATCATTTTGGGGGGTCCCCAGATGTTTAACTTAGTGTGCAACATTGTTTTCTCACTCAACTGTAAACAAACCAACATAAAGTTTAAGGGGAGACATGGCAGGTGAAAACATGTAAAAATGTAAAATCTAAAAAATTGAGATTTGTTACTATTTGGCTTCCCAAACATGCCTTCTTTCAAAATAATGCTAAATAAACATTCAAAATACACATATAGATTTTCATTTCACACGTGAAGTTGCCGAGTTAACAGCATTTCTTTCCATACATTTTTTATAAAATAAAGATATATAGACAATACAAAATAAATAAAAGGTGAATCAAAGAAACATGGCCCCCTCACGTATTAGGAGGGGGCAGTATGAGTCACCAGAACCGAGGACATGCGTTTTTGATTAATCTAACATGATTAAAATGGAGTTTGAAGTTACAATTGGTTTCTATAGGATGGGGGTGTCTGATCTTTAAAGGTCGTTTTCTCAAAATGTGTTTTTCCTCATACATACACCTCCACTTCAGTTGCACCCACATACACCAAACCTTCCAGTTTTATTCTTATCTATATCCTGAAGATATTTACTGAGGGGTTTGTTGATATATCTTTCATAGCCTGATTTACATCACATTGTATCACTAAAAACATGGCGAAAATTGTTTTTTTATGCCTGTTGACACTATTTTATGATTTATGGAGTGACAAAAAGAGATATCTAAAATCCCCTCTGTAATTCTTTTTGTCTCTAATATGTCAAGAAAAGGAAACAATAGTTTTGAACCTGGCATTATCCAATCTTCAGATTTATGTACCTGAAAAGTATGCAAATTGGGCATTATTAGCGCATATAATGCCTAATTTGCATATCTAAACATATAATTTCAGAAAACGTATAATTCAAAAAAGCTTAGTCTTGATGCAAGTAATCAACTGGAAAAGTTTCATTGTGATAGCTATTAGTTTTTTTTTTACCCTATTCACCTGTAGTGTCACCACCCATCTAAACAACCAGGCATACTTAATGAACTGGTGGGTGTGGCCACTCTTTCTGTACACTCTTTTGGAAAAAAAATCCTCCTCCTAGTATAATCATAATACCTGATAATCATGTTTTAGGGGGGAAATAAATCATGGCACTGCATCTTTAAAAATACCTCTAAAATGACAAATTAAACATTGTCCAAATTGTCAAATATATTGAGGCAGAAATTGTGAAAATAGCCGATCTGATGCGAGGCGTTGTGAGCATGTAGATCTGCTATTTTCACAATAGATAGTATTATTATTCTTTATTTTTTTTTCAGCTTCGACTTTGGACTTTGTCTGGTGGGAGTCGACTTGTGTAATGAAGTCGACTGAGTCGAATTGTCAACTTTTTCGTTAATGCCCGAGTGTGTGTGTGTTTGTGTGTGTGTGTGTGTGTGTGTGTGTGTGTGTGTGTGTGTGGTTGAACACTGCTCTAGTTAACCTGACTTTCGCCAGATAGTTGCAGCAGTGCGTAACGCTCTGCCTTACATCTGGGCTCTCTCGGACACACTCGATGTAAGGGGCGGGCCATTTTTTGAATTTCTGTAGCAGGTGATTGGATGTGGCCGTTTCTATCACAGTCTGGGAGTGCCAACTCCAACCACTCATATTGGCCTGTCTGCATGACGTTGCACCCAGAATCCGCCTCCTGGGTTTCCACGTGGTCTGCAATCAGACTCTATTGGCTCAGAGCCGCTCAGAGCCCGCCCATAGCTGCCGATGATTGGTCCGGCCCGGGACTTTACGAGTGTTATCAACGCTGGCCGAGCAAGTCCAGATGCTAAAGCAGAGCGTTATATACGCAATGCTGCCACCATCTGGCGAAAGTCAGGTAATGATCAAGCATGAAACAAAAAACCCGAAAACTGTTTCTTTCTGCACGACGGCTACGAAACACAAACCATTCAACAGGGGCTCTGATATGATGAGCGCCCCCAAAACCTGGCCTATATTTGGAGTCATACTTAATAGGTGTGTCATTCATGGATGACTGGCGTCACAGGCTGGCCTCATGAAGTCCAACATCCACACTGGAGCCAAGCTGTTCCCATGAGATCCACAATTCTTTCATTGAAATGGACTTCATAAATTATAGCTTGCTGCTCTCTCTCCCCCCCCCCCCCCCCCCTCTCTCTCTCTGTCTCTGTCTCTCTTTCTGTCTGTCTGTCTGTCTGTCTGTCTCTCTCTCTCTCTCTCTGTCTCTCCCCCTCCCCCTCTGAACCTCTCTCTCTCCCTCCCTGTTTCTCAACCCAACTGGTCAAGGCAGATGGCCGGCCGCCCACCTATAGAGCCTGGGGTTGTGTTCAAGGTTTCTACCAATGGAAAGGGGAGTTTTTCCTTTCGGCTGTTGCCAAGTGCTTGTACTGTACATGTTGACCCTATACATTAAACATTGTTGGGTACATTTCTGTTCACAAAAAAATATTTTGAAATATCTTTTTATTTTAGAATTCCCATTTCTACTAAGAAGCAAGCTATATATGCTTCCAGTGTTTTTAGGGATGGGCGATATGACTTCTGGACGATATTGATATCTTAAAAAAAGGACATGGTCCATTCTGAAAATGGCATATAAACACTGACTTTGAAAAAGCAATGCCTCTTTATTCCATAAATAGGGATGCACCGTTGTTGAAATGTTGGCCCATATCCCAACAATGTTGTATTTTTTATTGAACAATTTTCCAACTTGTTGAACTTTGAGCTTTCCTAGAGACACTGAATGTGAAGCAAAGAAAAATGCCTATTTTTATTATGAAGACTGCATTCTGTATGAAACATGATTATTATAAAATATTGGCTAAGAGGGCGTGTGTCCATGACAGTGTTGATTTTTTTACTTTGATTTAGTCTTTAGTTTTTAGTGAAAATCTTTTTAATAAAATTTCAGTCAGTCATATTTTAGTCACTTGAAAATCGACTACATCTACAGTTGATTTTGTTTTTTTCGACAAAACATGTATTTTGGCAGGCCTTGATGGTGTCGTAATGATAGATTTTACACTTTCTTGCATGCTGTTTGTAGTTTTTATTTGTTGACGAAATTGCCAATATATTTAGTGTTAGTTTTAGTCATCATAGCTTAGTTTTCTTATTTTTGTTTTCGTCAGTGAAAAGAGGTGTTTGACGAACATCCTTTCGTCATAGTTTTACAAAATCAACACTGGTCCATGATGATACCATACAGAGGGCTGTCACGATTATGACATTTTACATGACGATTAATTGTCACTCAAATAATTGCTATTAACAATTTAATTGTGTTTTTGTCGTTGACAATTACATTTCTGTTTGGCTTTGAAGTTGCACATGGCAGATATGACACAACCTAAATATAAAAAGAAATTACTGACAGATTTGACAAATTTATACTTAAAAAAGAACATTGATAGTGGCAATAGCCGATCTACAAACTCACAACATGTCGCGATATGACACGTTGTGAGCTTGTAGATCGGCTATTTCCACTATTTTTTTAACATTTTTCAACATGGAAACGATTATGACGATTATGAAAAATAATCTTGATTATGTCAAATAATTGCGATTAGACCATTATGTAATAATTGTGACAGCCGCAGCCCTATCGACGAACATCCTTTCGCCATAGTTTTTACTTTACGAAATCAACACTGGTCCATGATGATGCGATACAAAGCACTAAATGTCAGCCACGTCGTCACACGCCCTGTTTCACTTCCCCTGCTCGCCTCTCACTGGAAATACATTAAGGAAAACAATCCAACAATGGTGTCTTGATGAATAGTGTTTTTAAATCGATGGAGGAGGGAGGTGCTTTCTCTAAGGTGCAGCCCTACAATGGCTGCTTGACTGAGGCCTACTTTGTCATTGTTGGGAGAGATCTGGGTCCCATTAGGGGCTCAGGTTAGGTAGCAGAACTCTATACAACACATTGTTGACATATTGGACTAAGAATACCACGGTGACAAGACAATGAAAGTATTGTTTCTTTTCTAATGGATACTTTCTAATGCTTTGCTTTATAAGATGCATAGAGAGCATGAAAGAGTGCCATGACATGATCCAACTCGGGTCCCAAGTGGATTTAGAAGGAACCCAGTTGTTGACGCTAAGGTCTCAGAGGCATTTGCCCATCAGGAAAAAACAGGTCATGTTCTACTTGCCCTAGGATCATGCCCACTTGCCCGTAAAGTGCATTTTCTATTATAAATGTATAGGTAAAATTTGTGCTTGTAGGAAAAAAAAAGAAAGAAGTTAAATCTAATCAATTACCTCCGAGCGGCGACAGTCACTTTGAGAAAACAGAATGAGTGCAAAAAAAAGGTAGTCAATAATATTTAACTCTTTTTGCCGCCATTTAGGTTGTTTACAGTCTGCTCACGGCCATCAAAGTAGCATACCGGGGCGCCCGGTGGCCTACTGGTCTAAGCGCATACCATATAGGCATTGATGCCTGGCGGCGTCGCCGGTTCGATTCCCGATCCGGACGACCTTTGCCGCATGTCCCTCCCCATCTCTCCCCCCGTTTCCTGTCGGTCTACTGTACTATCCAATAAAGGCATAAAAGCCCAAAAACAAATCTTTAAAAAATCAAAGTAGCATACCTTTGCGAATTTATAGAAAAAAAGCCATCCATTATTTCCTATTGCAGTCTTGTGTAAAAGGCAGCTGCATTTCTCATGGAGCAGTGAAACCACAACATAATGGGGGGGCCACCATTAAAAGGCGAGAGACTCCTCCTCCCCCTCCGATTGCATCAGTTTTCAAACATAGAAATAGAGAAAGTAGATCCAGGCATAGAAAACCACCAAAGAAGTGATCCCGCCGCCATTATTGTTTATGTGCGCTCCAGATTTGAGACTAACGTTACGGGAGCTGCTGCTATTGTACACACCCACGCCACCCCTCATATGCTTACAGTGCTCAGACAGGTAAAAGAACGAACGCTCGTTATGTTGCGGCGGACACTTGAAACAATGAAGGAGCTCTCGTATAGCAGTAAAAGAGTTAATGAAGACAGAATGCACTTTTGTTTTCAACGCGTGATACTCTGGCTGCATGCTGCTGCACACTTGTAAACCAGTGATACTCTGGCTGCATGCTGCTGCACACTTGTAAACCAGTGACCTCTGGCTGCATGCTGCTGCACACTTGTAAACCAGTGACCTCTGGCTGCATGCTGCTGCACAATTGTAAACCAGTGATACTCTGGCTGCATGCTGCTGCACACTTGTAAACCAGTGACCTCTGGCTGCATGCTGCTGCACACTTGTAAACCAGTGACCTCTGGCTGCATGCTGCTGCACACTTGTAAACCAGTGACCTCTGGCTGCATGCTGCTGCACACTTGTAAACCAGTGACCTCTGGGGCGGCAGTGGCTCAGGAGGTAAAGCGGCCGCTTGGAAACCGGAAAGTTTCCCAGTTCGATCCCGGGCTCCCCCAGAGTTGGTGTCGAAGTGTCCATGCAAGACACCGAATCCCTAATTGCTCCCGATGAGCAGGTTGGTGCCTTGCATGGTTTCCTCTGCCATTGGTGTGTGTGTGTGTGTGTGTGTGTGTGAGTGTGAATGAAGGTGAATGTTACAAATGTCTCTGTAAAGCGCCTTGGATAAAGACACTACTGTAAATGCACCATTTACCTCTCCTTCTTCTATATTTTTCCTGATGTTTTTTTAAACAACAGCCGTGGCAGGAGGGAAAGATGAGAGAAGGTGTTGTCATGATGATCTACAAAGGATTCAGCTTCATGACGTACAGTCGTACACTTCACACATCCCCGACAGTACCGTGACCTCATCATTCCCACAGGCCCGCCATTCATTGTACCATCAGGGATACATGCATGCACACATTAACTTCTTACAACCATAGAAATGATAAGTGACATTTCTACATGTGATCAAAGGAAGCCATGGGGAGGAATCCTTTGTTCAACATGACGATGATGTGGTGTTTATGGTATCCATAGCAATGCGTGTCATCATTGGACCCTTGGGGTGTAGTAGCTGGCTGTCAACATGGAGCTACTGCAGGGCGCTTATGATCTGTTTATAGCAGGGGTTCTCAACCTTTTCAGGCCGCGACCCCAACATAATCACATTTTAACTGGGGACCCCCTCACCCTGACGAGCACTAAGGGTTGAGGCATTACATTTTGTGTAACACGGTTCAATTGTGAAAATAGCAGATCTACATGCTCACAACGCCTCGCGTTGTGAGGCGTTGTGAGCATGTAGATCTGCTATTTTCACAATTTCTGCCTGTAAAATTTGACAATTTGGCCAATGTTTAATTTGTCATTTTAGCATATTAGAGGTATTAAAAAGTCCTTACATTGTCACTTGCAGATACCCTCTATACCCTTATACTTTATGTTGGTTTGTTTACTATTGAGTGAGAAAAGAATGCTACACATTAAATTAATCATCTGGAGACCCCCCCAAATAATTTGAGAGAACCAATGGTCTGTAGCAGGGTTTCTCAAAGTGGGTGCCTTGACGCCAGTCCAGGGGTGCCTCAGAATACTTTGATAACGTTTGGAATTCATCAATGCCGCTCAGATCCTCTAGACTTAATAAAACAGACTTAGTTGCTCTGTCCTCGAGTTATTTTTCTACCCCAACTCTCCAAAAAAGGTTATGTTGACCCCACATTAACCTTCTCTCTCTGTCTCTCGCAGGTGGCTCTTCTGGGAATCGACATCTGCGGGGCGTTTGTGGACCGCTTAGGAGAGCGATTCAAGGGATACCTGGGTACAGGTGAGAGACCTGGCATCATCATCCTCCCTGTATTAACACAGAGCTAACCTGGGTCCTTCAAAATGCAATAACGCAGTTTATGGGCTAGACCCAGACGTCACCGCTTGGACGAGTCTACTTATTGCTACATCCCCTCTAAACTGGTTTAATGATCAATCAGTAGGGAATATGGGAAATGGGACAGATCCATGTTGATGACATGACTGTAGACATACTGTGTATCGCTTTGCCTGATTTTAGGGCAAAATCTGCAGGAGCAGTGTCCAAAAATGTGTTTTGCAAGAATCAGCCACATGGTGGCGCTAGAAGATGGCCATGTGAGAAATGAGGGGTGGAGGTTGTGGTTTGGCAACCAAGGAGTGTGTTTGGCATGGATAGGGGCAACGGTGGCGGAGATATGAGTAGGGCAAAAGTGTGACGTGACGTGTGACTGACTGACAGACTGACTGACAGCCGGTGGAGGTTTTGATAAGAAATTATTATTTGTTAATGTCTAGGACACCCAGTTTGATATGCATTCGGCCACCATACATACAGTACGCGCACACACATGCACGCACTCATGCACGCACGCGCACACACAGGCCTTTTATTGTCCTGTGCGAGAACATCAGTCGCCCAGAGGCACAGCAGTTAAGGTTACGACGTTTGTGTGAATTGAACTCTTTGAGAGTGTAGAAATGGAACCAAATGGACCCGTAAAGGCCCTGACACACTGACAGTGTCATCCGCTTCTTGCGTCCGACCCATTGTTTACATTGGCTGTAGGCTGCCACAGCGGAGGCATCAGGTGCGTCAAAAACCTGTTTGAGCGTCTTTCAGAGCTCACTTCTATTTAGGAGCGTGGACGCACCGTTCAGAATGAGAAAGGTAACCTCTTTTATATTTCAAAGTTGTATGGCAGTGTACCGTACTTTGTTTTCACTTGTTTATCTGTTCTAGAAACAAGTCTTGAATGAAAATATGAAATGGATATGGACGAGCATCAGAGCCTTTGGGGTCCATTTGGTTTCAGTAAACTCAGAAAGTCTTGATTTAGACAGCACACTTTGATTTTGTTTTAGTCAGTCTTTTTGAATAAAATTCCATTTGGTTTTAGTCATATTTTAGTCATCTGGAAAGTTTTAGTCGACTAAATATCATAATATTTCTGTCAACTAAATCCACCGTCGATTTTGTTTGCAAAATAATAGGTTGGCGTCGTGATGGCTGATTTTACACTTGGTTGCCTGCTGTAAATAGCCGATTTAACGTGTAGATCTGCTATTTTCAAATCGCAAAGACTTGTCTTTTAGTTCTACTGGATCTCTTTTCCACTAGTCCCTCCCCAACTTTTGAGTCTAGTTTTTATTTGTTGACAAATTGTCAATATATCACAGATTTAGTCATCATAGATTAGTTTTTATATAGTTTTATGTAACTTTCGTCAGTGGAAAAAGGTAGTCATCCTAATTTTATTCGGGCAGACACCCCTTAACTCTCCTACTGCCAGATTATTTATTTATTTATTGGGTCTGGTGCCATCAAAAAGCGGCTTACCTTTGCAACGTTATAGTAGATTGATAGACTTTTCTTTTTTTTTTTTTTTTTTGCCTTTTTTGCCTGCCTGGTCTGCACTTTCGCAGACCAGCCAGCAGAGGGCGGCGTAATGCCATTAATGTGAATTTGGCCGGTCCGTCTTGCCATAGATTGGGAACACACATTGGCCACAAAGCCCCAGGGCCAGAGAAAATCAACACGGAAGAGAATTGGTCTCCGTTGATGTTAACGCATAATGGATTTTTAAGACCATCACTGCTCGCCATGTGATTACAGTACACGGCGGCGCAACCCCTCATCAGCTTAAGGACATCAACAAGGTAAACGAACGAACGGGCGTATTGGCGCGGCCCACTCTCGAGAATTGGCCCTAACTCTACGTTGACCACAACGTACAGTTAGGGATGGGATGATAAACAATATTATCGTTTATCGTGATAAAAAACACTCATGATAATCGTATGGTGGAGATTTCATTTATTGTGTTATTATCCTCCGTCATGCACTAGGATCAATTCACCTTTTATTTACCGAGCTGCATATCCGGACCACTTAAACCCTCTATAATTGGTAAAAGGTACTTAATAATATATGTACTTGATACAGTCTTTTTTTTCTCTCTCTATCAAATGTCTTTGCAAAAAAAATAGCCGATCTACAAGCTCACAACGCGTCGCAATGTGGCGTGTTGTGAGCTTGTAGATCTGCTATTTTTGGCCAAATGTTCCACCCCAGGAAAATGGATTTTGATTATCGCGATAACATCATAAATCGCGATTTCTTTTTTCACAATAATTGTGATATGACATTTTCATATCGTCCCATAACTAAATCAATCCTAGACAGATGAAATATATTCGACTGTTGGCCTTTAGCCAACCCTGCGGCACCACACACACACACACACACACACACACACACACACACACACACACACACACACACACACACACACACACACGCTCATTAGCGTAGTTTTAATGCAACTTTTTGGTCCATGTAGTTTCCCAGCAGGGTGCACGGCAAAACCCTTCCACGTTAATTGAACTCAGGAGAGCCTGGTACAGATGGAACCAAATCAACCCGTTGTGTTCCATTTGTATGCTCTTTGGAGTTAAACAAACCATGGGGATTTTTACTGTGTCGTTTCATAAACCACGAACGAACGGTGAGGCTCTTTGGACGCAAACATATAGAATATGCCATATTATTATAATTATAAAAGTGAAATTAGAAACTAGAAATGACTAAAGTCGCTTTATACCGGCTTGCGCCTTAAAGTAACTAAAGTTTATATAGGGGGTTAACATGAAATAGCCCACATAGGCAACAATATAACAATACAATCGGCACATCAAAAGAACTTACATTCACACGTAAAAAGGTGGCCTAAAACAGACGATATCAAACACAAATGGTTAATTTACTTCCATTTGTACACTTTCAGAGTTAAATTAACATTGATTGAACAATATAAATGAGGCGAGCGAGGACAGCTGCTGCAGCAGAAGAAGTGTGCAACGTGAAAAGTTTACCATAATAAACAACTATCAATGTTTAGTGTCAGTGATTATGTGTGACCATAGGTTCTGTATCATGCATGTCTGTGATGCATGAATTGCGAGGCAAAGCTCTCATGAGCCGTACAAATGAAACTGTAGCGATAGTTTTTGCAAGTCATCGCTGGCCAGTGGTGTAATGTGTACTACAGTAAGTACATTTACTAAAGTATGTGCTGAAGTACAATTTTGAGGTAGGCCTACTTTTACTTTAGAAATTTCCAATTGTCAATACTTTTTTTTTTACTCAAGTAAAACATTTGAGTACTTTTTCTACGCTGTTTGCAGGCTATTGTTGCAGGAACGCCTGTGCCCCGGTCTTAAACCAATTTTCTCGCTCTCCCTTCAAAGTGGGTGACGGGGCAGCCTGGGGTGCCGTGACGGCAGTCCAGGGTTGCCGTGACGGCAGTCCAGGGTTGCCGCGACATAATTTGATGATATATGGAATTTATTTGGACACTATTTAATATTTAGTGTCATTTTAAACTTGAAGTACAAAGTTATTTTCTGTCAGTTCTAACCAAAATGGCTATTATCTCAACGTTTTCCTCGCAACATAATCACCAAAATATCGTCACTGTTGGGCAGAAACCTCGTATTTCCAAGTTTCAAATGTGTACGTCTTTTGGTAAAGCAAAGCCCTGCTTCATCACAAGACCGTCGCACAAAACTAGTGAAAACAGACGATCTACAAGCACATGTGTGCTTTTAGATCTGCTGTTTTCACTAGTTTAGTAGATTTTTTAGATGATAAATACAAAACTAATGGTTTTGGACATACAAGGTTTCCACCCGACAACGACGATATGCTATAAATATAAGGTGCTGGGAGTGAAAATTTTAGGGGTGCCTTGGATTAAAAAATATATTTATGGGGTGCCCTGAGACAGCCTTACCATCACTTTTGTACCCCAGGGACTACAGTTGAAAATTAGCTCATGGCTAACTTTGGCTCATTTGCATTGATGTGAAAACTGACATGTTGATTAATGTGCTTTGTCCCTGACAAATAAATAAATAAAACAATTAATTAAAAAAAAATGGTAGCTCCGTTGTTTAGAAATGGATCATTCAAAATATGTCTGTCGGGCAGAAAACCTGTTTCAAATGTGTATGTTTTTTTTCTCAAGTAAAACCCTGCTTCACCACACAAGAAGATTGCACAAAACTTGTGACAATAGCAGATCTACAAGCACACAATACCTCGTGTGCAAGGTGTTGTTTGCTTGTAGATCGTCTATTTTCACTATTTTAGATCATTTTTTAAACGATGAATACAAGACAAATGGTTTTGGACCTACATTAACTTACTCAGTCACTCTTTTAGCCTGTAAACTAGTAAGACACCTGAGGGTGGAATGCGACCTCAGGGCAATTCTTGACTATCTGGCCAACCACAGCGTTTCTCTGACGATTCTAGTTGTTATCATTCTGGGGGGAGTTTGTTCATGTTTTTGTGAGGGTATCAACCCTAGGAGACACGGGGAGAATATGCAAACTCCACACAGAAAGGCCCTATCGCCAACCCCACCTAGGGTGTGAGCGATAGGGCCTAAACATGGAGATGTGGAGAACACTATATATGGAGATAGTCCAGTCCATCATGTCATATGGGACTACCGTCATAGACAGTAGCCATTGTTAGGCCGGAGTCAATGGCTGTCTGTCTGACTGTCTGTACAGGAAGTGATGTCACATGACATGACATACTTTTTATGCCCATATATGAGTCATTCTGTACCACATCTCCATGTTTAGGCCAAACAGGTTTTCTCCATTTCTCCATGTATAGGTCCAAATGACCTTGCCCTAAAGGGCGAGGTCGCGCCAATTCTTGACCATCTGGCCAACCACAGCGTTTCTCTGACGATTCTAGTTGTTGTCATTCTGGGGGGAGTTTGTTCATGTTTTTGTGAGGGTATCAACCCTAGGAGACACAGGGAGAACATGCAAACTCCACACAGAAAGGCCCTATCGCTCACACCCTAGGTTGGGTTGGCGATAGGGCCTTTCTGTGTGGAGTTTGCCTAAACATGGAGATGTGGTACAGAAGGACTCATATGGGCATAAAAAGTATGTCATGTGACATCACTTCCTGTACAGACAGTCAGACAGACAGACAGCCATTGACTCCGACCTAACAATGGCTACTGTCTATGACGGTAGTTCCATATGACATATTGGACTAGACTATCTCCATATATAGTGTTATCCACATCTCCATGTTAGGACTCATATATGGGCATAAAAAGTATGTCATGTGACATCACTTCCTGTACAGACAGTCAGCCATTGACTCCGGATTAACAATGGCTACTGTCTATGACGGTAGTCCCATATGACATATTGGACTAGACTATCTCCATATATAGTGTTATCCACATCTCCATGTTTAGACAGCCAATGACTCCGGCCTAACAATGGCTACTTTCTATGACGGTAGTCCCATATGACATGATGGACTGGACTATCTCCATATATAGTGTTATCCACATCTCGTGTAGCCGCCCTGTACAGGAAGTGATGTCACAACTCGCTGACATCACACTGACATCACAGAGGATACGGAAGGACGGTCACGAGGATACGGAAGGAAGGTCACTCAAGCGACACGGTTCTTCAGAGTATATGCGACCTTCGGTCGCAACAAACACAAGCAAAGCTGATTCAGACTAAACTAACACTAGGTATGTTACTGTGTAGTTCCAGGCCATGTGTGTAGCTTTAATTTGACTTAAAGAATCACCACCACCGCATTGTGCTGAGTGAGTGGCACACGTTAGAAGCTTTCCTCACAATGTGTTCCCTTGTTGAGAGAGTCTGTAGGTATTTGTACTTTTGACGTAACTACTCTTGAGCCGTGCCTTACTGCATTATTGATCTAAGGTTTGTGTGTGTGTGTGTGTGTGTGTGTGTGTGTGTGTGTGTGTGTGTGTGTGTGTGTGTGTGTGTGTGTGTGTGTGTGTGTGTGTGTGTGTGTGTGTGTGTGTGTGTGTGTGTGTGTGTGTGTGTGTGTGTGTGTGTGTGTGTGTGTACACTAGTCCATTCATTGCATTGTGACTTCAGTTCTCCCACAACTCAGTCTCACTTCAACTTTGTCCTTCCTCTAATGGTATTTTTACACAAGGACACATTCATCTGAATCCGCTAAACAAAACTATTTATACAGCCATATTGCCACAGAGACTAGCATTAACGAAAAAGTCGACAAGTCGACTTCATTACACAAGTCGACTCCCACTAGAGAAAGTCGAAGTTAAAAAAAAATTATATTGTGAAAATAGCCGATCTACATGCTCACAACGCCTCACGTTGCGAGGCGTTGTGAGCATGTAGATCTGCTATTTTCACAATGTTAAATTTGTCATTTTAGAGGTATTAAAAAGTCCTTAAATTGTCACTTTAGAAATGTGAATATACCCTCTAGAAAAAAATGTTAATTCACATTAAGTTAATCATCTGGGGACCCCCCAGAATAATTGGTAGGGTCGTGTGTGATGTGATGACGTCATCAAACCATAAAGTCGACTTCAACTCAACTTTTTATTGAGTCGAGTCGACTTGCAAAAATCACAAGCCGTTCATGCCCTAACAGACGTGTATTTATGACCCAGTATGACACTTTTTTGAAAACGACTCTGTAAGTGGATCTTTTCCTTTCCGTATTGAGTTCGCAGCTGTGTAAAAGGACCAGTACGGTAAATACGATGACACTCCGAGAGGCGAGAGCTATTGCGGAGGCAGTGTTAATTTCGTTGACTAAGACTAAAGACTAAGTCGACTAAGATTTTGATATTTAGTCGACTAATACTAGGACTAAATGTGTGTTATTAAAAAGTCTAAGACTGCGGGACTCAGTCAACCTGTGAAAACATATTTGGGAGCGTAATTACATCGCACGTCTCATTAAAAACAACATATATTTTATTGTTGAAGGGTAAATACACAGTATATGTAGGCCGGGCACATGACACTACAGCATTTTCCGTGAATTCATGCATTGTCATGTAAACACACCAACCCTAAGGACAAAACGAGCCAATATACGAGGTGTAAACGCGATACATGGTTTGGTGACGACACCAAAACGACAACAGGACCGTATCCGTTTAAAAATCCCTTAAGACTCCCCATCAGCAGCGCAGGGGGCCTCTCCGTTTCTCTCTGTCTCTCTCTGGGCTATTCTTTCTCTCATAGTCTCCCTATATTTAGTGTGTGTGTGTGTGTGTGTGTGTGTGTGTGTGTGTGTGTGTGTGTGTGTGTGTGTGTGTGTGTGTGTGTGTGTGTGTGTGTGTGTGTGTGTGTGTGTGTGTGTGTGTGTGTGTGTGTGTGTGTGTGTGTGTGTGTGTGTGTGTGTGTGTGTGTTGCCGACCGTATACCGACCGTATACACCCCTGAAACCACACCCAACACACATATGACCTCATGCACATCATTTCTGCTTGTGACATCACTGTGTGTGTGTGTGTTTTATGTAAGTGGCTGCCCCCCTATGTGCCCTGTGCTTGTTAGGTGTCACCGATTGTCATTGTCACAAGCTTTCCTCTTGACGCACGCGCGCACGCACGCGCGCACACACACACACACACACACACACACACACACACACACTCTGTTATCTAAGCCCAGTTGTGAGACATAACTGTAAAGTCACGGCTGTCAACTCTGGAATCTCTCTTTATCTCTCTCTCCCTCTCTCTTTTTCTCTCTCACATCTTTTCGCTCTCCACACACACACACACACACACACACGCACACACGCACGCACACACACACACACACACACACACACACACACACACACACACACACACACACACACACACACACACACACACACACACACAGTATGAGATCATAATGAGTAATGATCAATGCTATTGATCCATGGCAATATAAAGTGTGCACGTGTGCACATACACACACACACACACACACACACACACACACACACACACACGTGCCCGTCTTGCTCGGCAGCCCTCATAAATGTGGAAGTGAAACAAGCACATCCTAAGAGGCACTTCTACAAGCTAACTGTGTTTTGAGGGGTTTTATTTATATTTTTCAGCTTGAACGCAGTGAGTTAAAGGAGAATTTTGGCCAAAAAAGGCAATCTTACCATTTGGTCCCCCAAAAGATAAAGGCTCCCGGAAGTAACGCGAGACAGCCTTTTTTTATTGATAAAGTTGTGTATTATTGAACACCTTTTTATTTTATTTTATATTACAAAGTATAATATATAAACAAAGGAAAAGATGACCAAGCACAACTTAGAGCAGTCGGTCTTCTTTCTTAAAACAAAGAGAACGCTGCTACATTCATATTCTGTTTAATTAAGCTTGTTTTCAAAGTATTCTCTAAAATGGGGGCTTCTCATCTGGAGAAAGCTGCTCAAGCATGGAAATGTTGAGAGTAGAGGCTTAAAAACATACACACGCGCACGTGCGTGCATCTGGCTAGCTTTTTTTTTTTTTTACCCAGCTGGACAGTGTATATGTCACGGTTTGTTAGAGAAACAGTACGGTCGAGAAACGGAGCACTCGCCGTGCGGCACGGGGCGGAACAAGCGGTCGCCACAACAACGTCCTCTAGGCGGAGCCGCTCGATTGTCCACGACATTGCAAGCGGCGCGAAGGCCACGCGCACGTGCGTGCATCTGGCTAGCTTTTTTTTTTTTTTTTTTTTTACCCAGCTGGACAGTGTATATGTCACGGTTTGTTAGAGAAACAGTACGGTCGAGAAACGGAGCACTCGCCGTGCGGCACGGGGCGGAACAAGCGGTCGCCACAACAACGTCCTCTAGGCGGAGCCGCTCGATTGTCCACGACATTGCAAGCGTCGCGAAGGCCAGCGGACCTTGGTCCTGCGGCGCTCGGGGGCGAAGAGCAGGCCAGCCGCGCGAGTTACGAAGCCGTGGTGAATGCAATTGTTATATTCGGCCTGGGCAAGCCCACGATAAACGCCCTGTCCAAGTGACTACAATGGAGCTAATGGCTAATGGCTAAACACTGCCGAGCTAGGCTAGTAAATAAAGAAAGAGAGTCGCAAACGAGTGACGTCAGCGCCTTCACTAGTGAATGGCTGTCGTCGCCATCTGGTGGTGATTGGTGTGTGGTGAACGACAAAACAAGCGCTCTTAAAATGAACGTACTGAGTTACCCAAACGTACTGTAACATATACACTAGCAGTGGAACACCCTCCAAGTTACTGCATTGTGGTGCACGTGTTTGTGTGTGTGCACACGTGTGTGCATGTATGTGTGTGTGTGTGTGTGAGTGTGCGCGCGCACACACGCGAGTTTGATGTTACCTCCAGCAGATGACGTAGACTGCATCTCTCTGTGACAATGCCCCCCTTGTCACTTGGTGTTTGCTGGCATTGTGCTTGTTTCCTGGGCAACCAGCTGTTGTGGTAACATTTCTCTGTGTGCGTGTGTGTGTGTGCGCGCGCTCGCGCGCGCACATGTTCTTTTTTTACATGCACACCCACACACATTCCTATCCCAAAACATAAGTGGGCAAGTGATGTCATCTCCCATTTCATCATGTGTGGGAATGATGTCATCTCTCTTTTCATCATGAGAGAGAGAGAGAGAGAGAGAGAGAGAGAGAGAGAGAGAGAGAGAGAGAGAGAGAGAGATCTGAACGAGTGTGTCTGTGTGTGCTAGCTTGAGCCTGCACAGTTGATTTTTATCATACTGGTTCTAAAACTGTGGCCCGAGACCCCCAGATGATCTGCTTGATTTCAGATTCTCATTGAAGGGACAGCGGCCTTCGATGGGGTCCCATACCACCACACCATCAGCTGTTAAACGACAGTGCAGAGAAGGGCACAGTAGAGATTAGGGGTGTAACAGTATAGTAACTGTATCGAAATATCGAAGGATGATATGGTTCTAAGAGATGGAGGAAGATTCCAATCAGATAGAGCTAATGTCACATTACTGTTCAACATAGTTTTCTCGCTCAATAGTAAACAAACCAGCATACAATACAAGTGTAAATACTGGGTATCTGCAAATGCATTATTTTTTTGCCATTACTGCTTCAAAAGTAATGAACAAACTATACTATGAAAATGTGTCAAACATTGCTCAAGTTGTCAAATATTACCTAAAGAGTAAAATGCACATTTCTCAACTCAAACAAGTGTGTGTGTGTGTGTGTGTGTGTGTGTGTGTGTGTGTGTGTGTGTGTGTGTGTGTGTGTGTGTGTGTGTGTGTGTGTGTGTGTGTGTGTGTGTGTGTGTGTGTGTGTGTGTGTGTGTGTGTGTGGGGGTCCCAAGTTCAAATGTGATTATTCTGGGGGTCACAGCCTGAACAATTAGAGAACGACTGGTATAGAGCAGGGGGCCCCAGTTCAAGGTTTATTTTTTATTCTTTTTTTTTGGGGGGGGGGGGGGGGGGGGGGGTGGGTTCCCAGTTCAAGGTTTATTTTTTGGGGGGGTTCCCAGTTCAAGGTTTATTTTGGGGGGGGGGGGGGGGGGGGGTTCCCAGTTCAAATGTGATTATTTTGGGGGGTCGCGGCCCCAAAACGTATAGAACCACTGGTTTTTAGAGGACTTGTTTTTTCCCCCCTCACACATTTCATCCAGAGGCAGCAGTAAACCAGTAAGACTCCCTAATCGGGAGATAAGCGACCGTTGGTCGCTTATCTCCACAAATATCACAACCTCCACCTCTCACGTCATACGGGCAGCCATAGTTACACCTGGAATGTTGAATCTCCATATATGGAGATAACCTACCCATCACACAAAGTCTGACCTCACCAGCCCATACCTGGGCATGGACGACTTATATCTCCATATACGGAGATGGCCATATATGGAGATACGATGACATCACAGAGTCCACAGCTGATGATGTGGCGTGATGTCATACAATACACAAACAAGCCCTATATAAAGGGGCAATTCTCACCAGGGAAGAGAGCATTCCCCACTAGCTGAGTATCTTAAGATGGTTGGATGTGATGATAAGCCACAAATAGGCCAAAAGTTTGTTTTACCAATTATCAAGACATACGGGCAGTTGACAGTTTGCCATTGTTACTCATTGAAGTTGAATCTCCATCTGAATCCCTTTTATGCCCATATATGGAGATCCCTGCTCTGAGTATCTGACATCACTAATCCCTTTTATGCCCATATATGGAGATCCCTGCTCTGAGTATCTGACATCACTAATCCCTTTTATGCCCATATACAGTATGGAGATCCTAAACAGAATCCATTTTATGCCCATATATGGAGATACCTGCTCTGAGTATCTGACATCACTGTGATGTCACCTGTTTATGCCTAAATATGGAGATCCCTGCTCGTGATGTCACAGTGACACATCACCTCAGTATCAGGCGTTACACGTATACATTGAGCAGGGCAAAGGTGTGACGTGTGTGACGGACGGACGGACGGACGGACGGACGGACGGACGGACGGCCGGTGGAGGTTTTCATACTAAACTGCGACCTTACGGTCGCAACTAACTCCTGTCATCTGATGTTCTGTGCGGAGGCATCAGTTCAGTACAGAGAAAAAAACAACAACGCTCGTGGCTTTTATTTTGCTGACTCGCTGCGAGTCACCGCACACTGAAAAGCACAGCAACTTAACTGTACTGCGTCAGACTGTTAGCAATCCAGAGCACATGCCTGGCAGTGTTTATGTCTAAAAGTGTTCCCCCACAGGATGTGAGGCACTTGGGGAGGGAGAGGCGTTGGGCCTCTTGATGCCTCTGCCTCTTGTACACTTAGTGATCATAAGAGCTTATATGATAAGATTCCAGGAAGATATTTCAGGTCATCGTTAAATGACAACTCCGCCCTAAATCACTTCTAGGTTATTTTTCCTTATTTATATTGATCCCAAAAGACTGTCCATGGGGTCTATTAGGCACAAATGCCCCTGTTTTCCAGTTTCCCTAGTAGAACCCAGCAGCTCTCATTGCATAGAGTGGAGCCTTTTACACTATTTGTTGTGTTCAAAAGTGATTTTCTTTTTCATGAACATGTTACTAGTTGTCATTACTTACACATCCATGCCTTGGTTGTCCCACACAACCAAGGCATGATTTCAGTTTATTTCAGTACAATACATTTTTGGACCTTTATTTTGTTTGTCAATAAATCACCGTAACCGCAACATTTCAAGTTTTCAACACAGACCTATTATGGGGACTAGTGCGGTTATTTCTTTAGCTTCAAAATTAGTATTTTTTTTATTGGATTGTGTTTACACAACGTCCTGGAACCAACCAAACCGCTGTTTTGACCTCACAGACACCCTTACTTCTGCTCTGCACCAGAGCAGGGAGAGGATCTTCTCGTCTGTTTGACAAGTAAGGGTGCCTGTGAGGTCAAAACAGCAGTATGGTTGGTCTCAGGACGTTGTGTAAACACAATCCAATAAAAAATTACAAACTTTGAAGCTAAAGAAATAATCGCACTAGCCTAAGGACAATCCACTGTGTTAGTTATGAGAGAGCCCGCGAAATCTAGCAACAGGGGCAGCCACAATCTAGCAACAGGGGCAGTTATGAAAAAAAATCGACTAAAGCAGGTATGAAGGGGTATGATAAAAGGCAGATTTAACCCTATATGTGTTTTGGTCTGAATGACTCCTTTCAAGAGGTGGTGCCATAGTTTTGTACTTTTTCTGGTTTTCATGTGTCTAGGCGGTTGACAGTATTTCATTAGACCCCCTGGTGTGGTTGTTATGAGCAATTATGTATTCCCTTAGCATTTTGGATTTCTTTCTCGAGGCTGCCACCTTGTGGGTCAAAAGTGCAGTTCCAAAAACATAGTGACATCACTCTATCTGGAGATAATCATCCCCTCCCCCCTTTACCATCACCCAACACACGTGGGTGTGGCTAACTTCAGCTGGTTCACCTTAATTAATTAATCAACTGGAAACAGGTTGGATTTTCACCAGGTTTGTTTTGTTCCTCGGGTGGTGCTGAAACTAACTAGCCTTTAAACTCATGGGTTAATAACTCAATCCCAAAGGTAAACACATTTTGAAATATCATATCAGGACTTGACTCTTTCACTGTTCACCTTTTCAAGGATTCACCCCCCCCCCCTCTCTCTCTATCTCTCTCAAACACACACTAACACTCACACAGCTGATAAGCACAAATCCTCCCTCCACATTCCTTGTAACTGCCAATGTTGACATCATGCACACAGTGTTCCCTTCCCTTTTTGTCCCACTAGGGGGCAGCATATGTATTGTTTTCTATTTCAGTTGACTCCTGCTGATTTAATACACAGCCACTGGTCTGTTAGATTTCTGCTAGGTCTTGGTTTACCTGTGATGCTAGTTTCCTGAGGCACTGACAATGTCTCTCTGTATTCTATGTATGTGCTTATACTATTGATTGTATTGATTTGAATTTGTGAAATATTAACCTCTCTCTCTCCCTGTCTCTCTCTCTGTCTCTGTCTCTGTGTCTCTCTCTCTCTCTCTCTCTCTTCTCTCTCTCTCTCTCTCTCTCCCCACAGTTATCCCAGCTCTAGTAGACAGGCTGGGTGATGGTAAGGACCAGGTCAGAGAGAACAGCCAGGCTCTCATCCTACGCTGCATGGAACAGGTTGCCTCGCCTATGGTGAGCGAAGGAGAGAGACACACGCACGCACACACACACACATACACACACACACACACCCCTAACAACACCAAACCTATCGGCAGAGCCTATGCTAAAAAAATTATTTTCCGTTGCAGTAGTCTGTACGATTTAAAACAAAATCTGTGACACAACGTCTGGAGGAGTCACTGGAATTGATCCGAGAACCTTCTAATTCTCATACTGATCTACCTACTGAGCTACCGGCCAACCTAAAATACAATAGTATTCTAACCACTTCTTAGGGTTTACCCTATATGTTTCATTGTACCTTCGAATAGTCAGAATGTTGGTCTGTTAGTATGATATGCCCATAATTGGGATACCAGCGTTCATGTGGTTACATTTAGAGCTGTCACGATTATGACATTTTACATGACTATTAATTGTCACTCAAATAATTGTGATTAACGATTTAATTGTGTCTTTGTCATTGACAGTTACATTTCTGTTTGGCTTTTAGGCTTTGAAGTTGCACATGGCAGATATGACACGTAACCTAAATGCACAAAGAAATGAAGGACACATTTGACAACTTTACACTTTACACAAAAATAACATTAATAGTGGAAATAGCTGATCTACAAGCTCACAGCGTGTCGCATCGCGACACATTGTGAGCTTGTAGATCTGCTATTTCCTCTATTTCTTAAATGTTTGAACATATATACCGTATTTTCCGGACTATAAGGCGCACTTAAAAGCCTTTAATTTTCTCAAAAAACTACAGTGCGCCTTATAGTCCAGTGCGCCTTATATATGGATCATTCATTGACATTGACATTCCCTTTAGCACAGCTCCATCTGTTGGATGCATAACGCAACGGTAGCGTCTATTATGTGCGCCTTATAGTCAGGTGCGCCTTATATATGAAAACAGTTTGAAAATAGACCATTCATTGACAGTGCGCCTTATAGTCAGGTGCGCCTTATAGTCCAGAAAATACTGTAAACATTTTTCAACATGAAACAATTAGGGACGATTGTCCCAAAATAATTGCGATTATGTCAAGTAATAGCGATTAGATGATTATGTAATAATTGTGACAGCCCTAGTTACATTGGGAGCGGTTAATTTTGCTGCCTTTATCATGTCACTCAGATCACAAAGAAAGCATCTCATTGTACAGCAGACTGCAGGATATGAAAAGACCATTAAGAACAGAACATAATCCATGTGAATAAAGCACTTCCTCTGGGTGTGTTGTTGATGCCAAGAACACAAACCTCTTGGCTCTGCTACAGTGATTAAGAGCTTTACAAACAGAAACTTCACTTGACACGCTCTGTTTTAGCGTGGCGAGGGGTGCAGCGAGGGGTCTTCAACAGGGGGACCGGGACCCCTAGGGGTTCCTCAGAGTTAAGCTGGTTGCACACTGCTGCGTTTTTCGTTGCGAAATGCGTTTTTCAGGGCAAGGAGAGAGAGAGAGAGATAGAGAGAGCAAGGGACCGAGTGGTGCGCGAATCGGGCGGCAGTGTGCAAACGTGACTGACATAACGTGAGGTTGATTTTTTATTTGCGTGCTCCGAAATTCACTCCGATATTCGGCCCGAAAAACGCAGCAGTGTGCAACCACCTTTAACTCATATGCTGCCATTTAACAATACCTTCGTACTCTTTAACTGCCATTCGTCTCCATAGACTTCCATGTAATTCATAGTGCACGGATCATGCACACCCATGCCTAGATAATGCACCACGTGTGTCCACATTGCTCACAGCTTTCAAACAAAAAAATCCGAATGGAAATCCGTTCAGGCATTCATGAGATAGCAGCCATTATGTTTTACACTGTTGTGAGCTTGGAGGTCTGCTACCTGAGTTGTATGGGGGTTGTATGGGGGTTAAACAAGCAATTTCGCGATCGCTATCATGCCTACTAACGTTTTTGGGGTCCCAAAACATTTTTTTCAAAATGGCGGAAATTCTCGGGTTCCTCGGGCGTGGCAGGGAGGGACATCGCGAAATTCTCGGGTTCCTCGGGTTTGGCAGGGTATGAGTTAATACAGTGGGGCCAGGGCCACCAAATATTAGGGATATAAGATAATTCTTTTAAATGAACAATTCTGAGGAGAACTTTAGCCAAACATAGCAGATCTACAAGCTCGCAATGCGCCACTTCGCACCGCGTTGAGAGCTTGTAGATCTGCTATTTTCACTAGTTTGGGTCCCGGGTGAATGTCTAATTTCTCGTTTGGGTCACGTGCTAAAAAGACTGGTCCAGACTGTATGGCGGAAGCATTGGAGAATTGTGGGAGGCAACTGTCTGGCTGGAGGGAGACTCATACATTACTGATAGGTTCTGTAACTGTCCTCTCTCTCTCTCTCTCGGTCTGTGGCTCTCTCATACATTACTGATAGGTTCTGTAACTGTCCTCTCTCTCTCTCTCGGTCTGTGGCTCTCTATCTGTGCAGTTTGTTTGGGAGAGGCTGATCCTGGGCTTCAAACACAAGAACTTCGCAGCAGAGAGGGACTGTGTCAGTGTCTCAGCGCCACCCTCAACACGTGAGTGACTTCCTACTTCCTGGGTCAGAGGTTAAAAGAAGAAAAATGCTAAGGGAAGAAGGTGGCTTTTTTTTTTATGTGTACCAGACACTGTGAAGAAGAAGAAAGATCCCCATGTGTGATGGAATCCTACAGACCATTTGGTTTTTACCTTCCTTTTGGCAGTTGACTAAGGGCTTGTACATAGTTTCTCCCAAACCGAACTTTTCTTCGGAGAGTTGTGACTTTCCGACGTGAAGATTTCCGAACTCTAATTCGGTGTAATGCTTTTCAGAAGTTGCGAACCGGACCTTTCCGACAAAAGTTCAGTTCGTACAGGCCTTTATTTTACTTTACTAATTGATCAGGAAAATATCTGATCTACAAGATCACAATGTGTCGGGATGAGGTGCGTTGTGAGCGTGTAGACCGGCCATTTTTTGTCGTGTAACATGTAACATTGTATGATGAAGCATACTGTAAATCAGGCTTCCGAGCGAAAGAGACTTAACTTGTTACCGCCGATCTGAGCTCTGTTTTGTTTGTTTGACATGAACACATGCGCGATGACACACAAAATAGCAGATACTGTATATAAGCTCACAGCGAACTTGGACATGTGCAATGTTTTTACATTTTTGAAAAATTTGAATCATTTTGCAATTACTTAAAATTTGAGAACTACTGATTTAGAAGGCATTTGTAACATCGGCCACAGGTCTTAAAAGGGATAAGTGATTGTGACTGTATTTTGACTGTATACAGTTTACAGTTTACAGTGATGTTAATAGGTTTTTAATGTAATGAGTCCCGGGACCCAAGAGGGGTCTTTCGGATGAGTCCCAGGGATATTTTATGGGTCCCACAAAAATTCAACGCGTCATGTCATTTTTGACAAAGTGCAGCATTTAACTTGAATTGGTTATTATATGGTTATGTTCATGTTACGTAGAAATGTGTCTGAAAGAAATGAACCACAATTCCAAATCTTACAATTTTAATACTTCCAAATATTCATGTGACGGTTTGATTTTTTTTTATACCGAACCGGTAATATCGGATGTTGACCACTTGGGGGCGCAGATAGAAGCTTTTACCGAGTCTTCATAATGAACAGCCACCTGTTATTTTATATACATCGATAATATATGGATCTTTTCAGTGAGATGATGTCTCCTGTTTGTACTGTTACTGCTTCTATGGAATGGGGGAAATGCTCTCTGTCGTGCTTGTGTTTGCTCTGCTGTACAGAGAACCAGTGGACTGGGTCAAAAACAGTGGATTAGGATTGCTTGTAGATCGGCTACTTTTGTTTTGAACGGTTGATCATAGAGGGACGTGCCGCCCCTCTATGGATGCGGGAGGGCAAGGCACAGGCGGCCGCGGTGGTCCCCTGCCCCGGCGGACCACCAAAGGGACGGCGCCGCCACGAAAACACTATAATCAATCAAACAGTTAGGCAGCCTAGGCTACATACATACTGTCTCAGATAGCATACATGCTAGGCTAGCTTGCTTCCTCCGTGTTGTAGTTAAGCCAATAAAGGTTATTTGACCATGTTCACCACGATGTTAAATCGTCGCTATTGTTGTAAAGACGCAATGAAGACCTGTGTGGCTTCTAACACGTTGTCCAATGTCCACCACATCTATAAACAATAGCGCGTGTATCCAGTTGTTATTGAATGAAGAGGATGAAGAGGACAGGGGGAGAGGGGAGAGGAGGCGGGGTCGCTGTCTGAGCAGTGAGCAGTGACGTCACGTGTCTGCGCCGTGCCCTGCCATACACGTTCTGTGGGGGAACCCTTTTTGGTGTATCACCTAACACGCTGTGCCACTATGGTCAGAGAGCGGCCCGGTGCTACGCTAAAACTCAGGCACCCATTGAATTCTGTGACCATGCACGGACACAAAATGGCGTTCAAAACACACTGTCGTTAGTTCTATCGTCTGTTTTAAGACTTTCTACGCGGATTTCATTTGTGTTAACATAGCGTAAAGTAGCATGCCTTCACCCATGAACAATGGTGGCGTCTGTGGACTTTTTAACTAAAAAAAATTTTTTTCGCGACGTGGTAAATTATTTTAACGTGGACTCCAATGGAGGCGATGCGTCCGTGGGACCCCAAGACAATGACGTGAATGCGTCTCTAGGCAACGTGAATGCGTCAGAGACGCGGGACGCGCACGTAATGACATCACTGAGTTTAGGCATTTTGCAGACCGAAATGAGCGCTTTTGGGAGATGATTAATTGCCCGTTTTAGCTGTGGGGAGGGATCAACAGATTACAGAACAGACGTAGCAATGAGGGAAATCCACCTAGTTTAGCTAAAACAGCAGGAACGAATGGTCTTAAGAAAGATGAGAACCATGAGGCTACCGTGATGCATTTCTAATTCTTATAAAGGATCACAAGCTTGTCTGCATGGTCAGGGGACAGACAGGCGTGTCACACCGCCTGTTTGTTGGTCACCTGCACTCTGCTGGAAAACTCTGTGGGCTAGAAACACAGCAGAGGGTCACCCCAAGGACGCTGAGCCTCTTTTAGTGGTCGCTGTTTTACTTTTGCCACGAAAGCAATCAGGTTTTTCATCCGGTGGTGAAATCACTGAAATGCCTTGGCTGCATTCTGATCCTGTCAGGGTAGAGCCCTGGTTGCCAAGGCAAGGACCTCGTAATCTCACCATCGGTGTTCCCCATCATCAACACCACAAAGCGTTTGTGCATTGTGCAGGGGTCTTCAACGTTTTCAGGCCAAGGACCCCTTAGCTGAGAGAGAGATGAAGCAGGGACCCCCACAATATGTTCATAGATATAGTTTAATTGTTTGACAGTGTAACACGTGTGACTTGTAGTGCTACATTCAACATTTAGTGCTACATTCAACATTTAGCATAATTGCAAATAATCAGAAGTCAAGGTTGGGCAAGGAGTGAATGAAGCAACGGAATATGTTTTCAACCAAGGGAAGTCCTCAGCAATTTTTATTTAACTAACTAAGTGAAATAGAAATTTCCCTAATAAAAATAAAATACAGACAAAAACATAAAACACAAACCCCCCAAAATAACACTTCAGGTCAGTCAGTCAATCACAATGTCCAATTGTTTTAGTCAGTCAGTTGTATGAGCTCAGTTTGTTTTCTACCCGGGTAGTATATTTCTCAAAGGCCTTATATTCAGATAATCCAAGCTTATCTGTCTCTTCTGATCCTGCACCGATGATGCTCCTTCGCTGATGATGAAGATGAAGACTCAGTGGCTCCTCACCACTGAGAATAGATGCAGACCCCTCAACGGCTCCTCGCCGCTGAGAGAAGATCAGCTGATTGGAATCTGTAGATCTATCCGGTTCAGTTGATCAACAGAATCAACTGTTCAAAAAAACCAATCAGAGATCACAAAGTGAAAAACACAAAACGAAAACGACTAGGGCATCTCTGCTTCATCAGAAGACTGTTGACTTAGAACTTAGAAAGAACTCAGCAACTTAAATGAATAAACTCAGTATCAGAGTGGTGACTGTCTGTCTGTGTAGAAAGCTCTGCTCTGCTAACCTCGCATCACCAGGCTTTCCCCTGAGAGAAAGCCTGGTCTTCGTTTACTAAACGGGCCGTTTGATCCGGTCGGGAGCGGAAGAGCTCCTACGTTTTTCTGTAGTCCAAAACGGACTACACTTTGGCCGGAAACAACGACCGGAAACAGTTTCAACCAAGTTTAGCGCATGCGCAAGTAGTTAGCGCATGCGCAAGTACGGGTTAAAACTGTTTCCGGTCGTTGTTTCCGGCCAAAGTGTAGTCCGTTTTGGACTACAGAAAAACGTAGGAGCTCTTCCGCTCCCTACCGGATCAAAAGCCCGAAATTGGAAGCCAGCCCAGGCTACTGCTCTGCTGTTCTGTGCTGCTTCTTCCTCTCTGTCTGTAATAGGGATCTTGGACTCTTTAGCGCCCCCCACATGTACATCAGTGTTAGTCATCCTAAATTAACTCTATAGTTGCTGGTGCAACTCATGTGGGTTACAACAGCAAGATCAACAGTGTATTTTGGATTCATATTAATGTGTGTTTTCAGATATTTAACCACTTGAACGGCCAACACTTAATAATCTTGTCCTTTCACTGTACTTAGTATGCTGTTTTCCCCCTTTAAAGCTCTTTGCCGAAATTAGCCGACCTGCTATTTTTGGCTAAAGTTTCCAGAATATGGACGCTAGGGTTCAAGTGGTTAATGTAAGAAAGGGGGGGGGGGGGGGGGAGTTTCTATCACAACAAGATTTGTAGGACCCCCTATGGGTCCTGGACCCCCTGTTGAAGACCCCTGGCATAGTGCGTTGAGCTGCGTAGCTGTGAACTTGTAGTCTGCACTGTTACCAGTCGGCTACTCTTTTCATTCCCATCGTTAAGTAATGAGCTTTATGCTCTTCTCAAAGTCACAACATCTCACTTCCTGACAACCTTTGGGTCGTTTATTGGCTAGAGATGTTTACTGTGCTCATTCCCACCTCACACATGTAAATTGCTCTGGATAAGAGTTGTCTGCTAATTGCCTAAATTGTAATATACGAGTTGAAATGAATTTAAAGGAAAAACTGGTAACTTTAAGACTCTTAAAAAAATATATACAGTATGTACCCGTATATACATTTTTAGCAGTCATTTCCCTTCATCAGTAATGTGCTGGGGTGTTTCCATGCAGAAAGACACATCCCCTGGCTGTGTTTCTGTTCTGTTCAACTCTTTATGTTGACATTATGTCAACAGAAACAGTGGAGGGACGTTTTTGTCAGGGGGAGCTCAGCCAGAGCTCTTAATTGCTCCCTTTGAACTTCAAAGGGGTGGTGCACTGAGGTAATCGATTGGGCCATAAAAGTGTCAAGTCCTCGTTAGTGATCTCTAATCAATGAAAGCATCAAAGACGACCACCTGCTTGATGCCTGTCATAGAGGGGAGGGGGAGGGGGGGGAATGTTTTTGTGTACACACAAGCTTGCCTATTTTTCCTTTAAATAAAAACTGTTGTTTTGAGAAGGTAGGTTCCTAGCCTAAACCTATGTCCATTTACAGAGCCCCCCAACCTATCTGAACAAGGTCCCGCCACAAGCTAAGCTAGGGGCCTCTGGAATCACACTGCTAATTTTAGCACCATTTTGCTAAAGTCTGGTGACACTGTTCCGCTAAATGCTAAGCTGCTACCTGATAGCAAGGCTGTACTCCTTCATCACATACTGTACTGTACACACACGCGCACACACACACACACACACACACACACACACACACACACACACACACACACACACACACACACACACACACACACACACACACACACACAGTTAGACCCTATGGACAAGTAGACTGCACACATGGCACAGCAACGCTCCAGCAACCGGTAAAAAATAAATAAAAAAACGTTATGCTACCGTGTCTTATGTAGCTGCCAAACTTCACATCATGTGATGTTTGTAGCGTGTGTATTTTCATTTGCTCTCGATTTGAATGTGTCTGCAGTGATTTCATGTGACTAATGCAATCTTTGAGTCTCGGACACATGTCAGAATGTACAAGCATGTTTGCCCTTGCAAACATGCAAAAGTGTGTACACTGAAAATAAATCATAATTAGTACATTATTTATCATTCCCCTGGAAGCAAGATACTTGATGAAGTCACGACAGTCTAAATTATGCTAAATTACAGTCGTCATTCGGAAGTGATTTGGATTCCGTAGCCAGCATGTCTTCTATAGAAGAATGCGTTGCAGATATATATATTTTTTGGTTATGATTTTAAGATTAGAGCAGGGGTCTTCAACAGGGGGTCCGGAACCCCTAGGGGGTCCTCAGAGTTACTACAGGGGGGCCTCCAAATCTTTGAGTGAGTTTTTTTCTCCATTTTTATATTAACAACTTGAAACCTAGTATCCATACTCTGAGAACTGTAGCCAGAAATAGCAGATCTACAAGCTCACAACGCCTCACACTGTGAGGCATTGTGAGCTTGTAGATCGGCTATTTTTGGCAAAGAGGTTTGTTGTAGAGGGGAAAAAGAGCAGACTAAGCACAGAGTGAAAGGCCAAGTTTATTAAGTATTGACGGTTCAAGTGGTTAAATATCTGAAAACACAAATTTACATGAATCCAAAATACACTGATGATTGTGCTTTCAAACAATTAAACTACATGGAATCTATGAACAGGTTGTGGGGGTCCCTGCTACATCTCTCTCTCAACTAAGGGGTCCTTGGCCTGAAAACGTTGAAGACCCCTGGATAAGAGCATTTGAAGTGGTCTATCTAGCAGTATGTTTGGAAGCATCTTATATTTCATATAAAACACTAAGGTTAAACTATCAGGCTGTGATGTCTTCCCCTGGTTGTCAACATGTAGAACAGTAAGAACAATATTAAACATCATCATTTTACATATAGGAATCAGCTCTAGTGTAGAGGGGGGCACACACACGGTTTTCACACGGTTTTGTGGTCACACACGGTGTGACCACAAAAAGTGGTAGAATAGTAGAATAGGACATTTAGGTCATACAAACATTTTCAGTCGTGGGATTTAGTTTTTGCTTTAATCCATGCATGTCTGTTTTCAGGTACGGCGCCCAGCCTCTCAGCCTCAGCAAAATAGTTCCTCATCTCTGCACTCTGACAGGAGACCAGAATCCACAGGTAAGACCCCACCGTTCAGTCACACGCATGACTGGACAGGTCATTTTGGATTTAGAAATGGAATTTATCTGCTCAGGAAACAACCAAACATATTTATTTCATATTTACAAAACGTCTCAAATGGTAGAAAGAAAAAAAAAATGAGCCATCTTCTCATTCACTTACTGTGTAGACGTTGGCGTTAGCCTAGCCACCGCCCCGGGTGAAATCGATCAGAACAACGTTGAAATGGATTGTACATACGGTGGCGATACATGCGCTTACATCGACACGCACGGATCGTGCACGCAAAGCGCTCGGGGGGGAAGACGTGCAGCAGCTAAAATCCCCACTTTAGGCCAATGCAGAGTAAACATAGATGTGAAAAGAATGACATGTTGTTGTATCTCTATGATGGTCTTGTAAAATGAATGCTGTCTCAGATCATAAGGTATATTCCTGAAATAATAGAAATGTCTGGCTAATCCACCAACAGCCATTTTGGCAGGCTGTGAAAGTGTTAAAGACCCAGTGAAATGAAAAAATAGTTTTTTCACACTTTTAGAGCTTATCCGTGGTAATCATATGGCCATTCCTAACACTAGATGCCAAAAAAATAGAAAATAAACCATTTTTGTGTATATTTATATCAAAGGTCCCTAAATAGGCCATTCTTAGTTATTTCCTGTGAACAGACATTCAAAAAGTGATGACATAGACAGGTCCGCTTGCATATAAATGAACCTTTGATTACATTCACCTGTTTGTTTCCCATTGCTGGCTCCCATTACTCAGATTTTAAATCCCATCGCCTGAAGGGCTGGTCCCCTCGGATTCGTTCAGAAACACACAGGCTTCCTTTTCAAACTGAAACTTCAAAATAAAATACCCAAAATAGTCATTTCATTGGGTCTTTAAGGAACAGTCATGAAAGGTCACATTTCTGAGAGTTTCCTGAGCAAACCCAATCCACCCCAAAATCCCCAAATCAGGCTCAGTCATGTGAGTGTTAACCTGTGTGTGTGTGTGTGTGTTAAGGCTACCTGACAAAATGTTCTCTTTTTAAAGCTGTTGTGTGATATTAACTCATCTGGTGCCGATCCCGAACTAGTTCGGCTTTATTTCAATCCAATACAATCTTTTTTTTATTAATTCACTTACCCCGAGCTGCTTGTAGAGTCGTGGGTGGTCCTGGCTCGCTAGCCGCTAGCCAGTTAGCCATTCTACTCTGTCCGACGATATATTCCATTAAAAATGGTTTAAAATACATTTTTGAGCTCCCCAATGTTCACCCGATGTTCGGCGCCGCTTCCGATGAGTACACGAGTGTGCCGATCCCGAAGTAGTTCGGCTTTATTTAATTAAATGAATAAAATGATAAGAGGCCTTCTGAAGCCTGGCCTGATTTTTCTAGCTACTAGCCGAAAGCTAACAACGTCCCGGCCGGCCGTAATTTGCGAACGCAATCGCCAATCTCCGCCTAATCCAATGAAAGACCGCATCTTTAAAGGCTTATATCTCTTTTTTGTGTTTTAGGAAAGCGGCGCGAGGTTTATTTGCGGCGAAATCGCCCAAAAATGATCTTTTAGATGACAAAATGGGAATAGCCATTCTGTTAACATCTTCATCCGGGACATTTCCATGCCGTGCATGAACGTCAGCACGTCAGGTCCTGGAAGGTGAAGTCCTGGAAGCTAAAGCGCTCGCCTATGAGAGATGCGCTGGCATTCTTTGGCCCCTAGAGGGCGCTGGCACTCAAAGAGTTAATTGTTCTTCATGAGAAATCATTCACATGAAGTGAGAGGAAGGTGGTTCTATTTTAATTGTTTCTCTCTCTCGGACCTGTGACTCTGTAGCCTGGTGTCGTGATGTCACATTATCATGTGTCTTTGTGCAGACCGGTCTGGACCCAATTGCTGGGTGGGCGTTTTTTTCAGAAACCAAAAAACGTGGAATAGCCAATCAGCGTCTGTCAATCACAGGGCCCTGAGCGCAGGCGCTGATTGGCTCTTCCACTATTTGGTTTCTGAGTGGCATTCTGGCAAGCGCCACCCTGCCTTGTTCTCATTGGCTGAATGCAAGACACGGTCCCTCACAGACTAGGGATGGGTATCGTTCACCTTTGAATCGATACAATACTTTTTTCGATACCTGGGAATTGATACGATACCCTTTTGATACCATTTTCGATACTTTTTATTTAAGTTTAACTTCAACACGGAAAGAGTGGTGACTCGCTGCTGCGGTATAGCAGAGGTGATGATGATGATCACACAGTGTGGCGGAGCGGAGAGTGTAGACGTTGGATAATCATCATAATAATAAACATTATAGGCTATTGACGGCTATTTTCCACAGTAACGAGTGTAGCCTACTAAAGGAGTCATTCAACTCTCAGTAGCCCAACTGTTACAGATGCGACCGGCCAGGGGTGCGTTCCAGAGTATCGAAACGAGGTATCGTTAGTTTTTACGTGAATCGATACCCGATACTATCGACGTCATGCGATCGATACCATTAAAAGTATCGCAGGCGATACCCATCCCTATCACTCACAGACTCACACCGGTCCACAGAAGACACATGATAATGTTACTGAATTTCCCCCTTGGGATAATAAAGGTATCTATCTATCTATCTAGTTTTCACGTGACCTGGATGGTTTACCAGTCGTATGACACATCTCCGCTTTTGATCAAACACCATTGTATCGGAACATTCTTTTCCAATTCCAACTTGTGGCCCATATATTTTTACAGTATGTGTGTGTATGAGTTTGAGTAAGAGAGTGCGCTTGTCTGTCTGTCTACGCATAATATGGCCCCGATTATATTCAGGCGTACAAGAAAATAGCCGATCTACAAGCCAAAGTGTCTCATTGCAATGCACGGTGGGCTTGTAAGATTGTCTATTTTCGAGGACCGAGTTATACGACAAGTGAAGCATATAGTGTGTGTGTGTGCGCGTGTGTGCGTGTGCGCGTGTGCGTGCGTGTGTGCGTGTGTGTGGGTCGTGGCTTGCGCTCAGGGCTGTATTTAGTCTCTCAGCAGCAGCCCACACTGAAGCTGGCACTGATGACATTATTAATGTTATTAGACGGCACTCCACTGAAACATGACCCCTCAATGACAATACCACACACACACACACACACACACACACACACACACACACACACACACACACACACACACACACACTGCTCAGTGGCTTGTATCTCTGAGCCGAAATCTGCTTTCCCACCCCCGCCCTGCCTCCACCCCAAATTCTCTGCCCAATCATTATCCACCCACACACCGTTCCAGCCAATCAGCAGCCTGGACTTCTGAGATCTCCAGGGTTGTTCCGTTCTGACAGCCAGAGCCGTAGAAGGAGAGAGTCGCGACGCGCTTTGATCTTGCCACTCTTGCTATCTCAGTGAGATTGTTTCTAAGCATTGGACCTATAGAGAGTATGCGCGTGACATCACTGTTGCTGGAAGTTATGTGGGAACGCCTACTGTGTAGCAAAAAACTAATTTCTGCCATTGACAGCCCATACATCCAAACAGAAAAGTCCTATCTAATTGTATTAAACAAAGTTAAACTTTGCGGCTGTACTGAAAGCTTGAATTATCCTCTTTCTATCTGCAAAGTTTTTGTTTCATAAAATTCCACCATAGACATGTTATGAGCTACTTTCTGTCAAGACATTCTGTGCAGAGTTTGGAAGCACTCATTTTCAACAACACAACATCCTGCTGCCTCCTGCATTATGTGCAATTAGAAACGGGTGGTACGCAGGGCTGTTGAGTGATTTGCAACTAGCACTTCCAAACTCCAATGCTCCATGCTGCTCAATGTTTTGCCACTCAGTCTAGTTTAGGGGGGTGTGTCCCAGTGGACGTGCATACCCTGTGTGTGTGTGTGTGTGTGTGTGTGTGTGTGTGTGTGTGTGTGTGTGTGTGTGTGTGTGTGTGTGTGTGTGTGTGTGTGTGTGTGTGTGTGTGTGTGTGTGTGTGTGTGTGTGTGTGTGTGAGAGTGAGTGTGTGTACATTATGGTATGTGTTTCAGAACCCTTAGTCACTTGAGTCCCATACGGAAATGGCGTCACGTCGTGAGCTTGCACGGTTGAAAGCTGGTTGTGTCTGAGGTAGTCTAGTCTCACCAGCCAGACTGTTGCCTCCCACAGTGATCAAACACTTCCGTCATAAGAGTCTTTAGCAGGATGAAGTGGATGTGACTCCTCCTCCTTCCCGCTTCAGTTTTGTCTTTATGGTCACACAAATTTGTCCTATGTTTTATATATTTATATTTTAATTTATATTAATGTATTCATGAACTAATCATGAACTAATTTTCTACATTGACTTGAATGGGAAAACTCACAAATTGAACCTTTCCCAAATATGGAGATGACTGACACAGTATGTCCATATATGGGCATTCCAAGGTATGGGCATAACTTTGATGACATCAGGGATCTCCATATACTCTGTAGGCATAAAAGGGACATGGACCGACACAGATCTCCATTATGGCCATTCATTTATTAGTGAATTCATTTTCCCCATTGACTTGAATGGGGAAAATTCAAATGGCAAGACAGAATTAATTTGCAAGTGTGACTCACGTAACGGCAACCACACTTGCAATTTCCCAGAATTGCATCTTTCTAGTTTATTATAATGTTGACTCTAGGGCAGGGATCTTCAACAGGGGGTCCGGGACCCCTAGGGGGTCCTCAGAGTTACTACAGGGGGGCCGACAAATCTTTGTGTGATAGGATAATTCTTTTAAAATTAACAACTTGAACCCTCGCATCTCAATTCTGAGGAGAGCTTTAGCCAAAAATAGCAGATCTACAAGCTCTCAACGCCTCGCGTTTGCGAGACGTAACTGAATCTATCTATGAAATCGACGAAAATCTGGATCACAATATCTGGAGGGGTCCCTGCTTCATGTCTCTCTCAGCTAAGGGGTCCTTGGCCTGAAAATGTTGAGGACCCCTGCTCTAGGGCATTAACGACTTGTGATTTTATTATAATGTTGACACTAGGACATTAACGACTTGTGATTTTATTATAATGTTGACACTAGGACATTAACGACTTGTGATTTTATTATAATGTTGACACTAGGGCATTAACGACTTGTGATTTTATTATAATGTTGACACTAGGGCATTAACGACTTGTGATTTTATTATAATGTTGACACTAGGGCATTAACGACTTGTGATTTTATTATAATGTTGACACTAGGACATTAACGACTTGTGATTTTATTATAATGTTGACACTAGGGCATTAACGACTTGTGATTTTATTATAATGTTGACACTAGGACATTAACGACTTGTGATTTTATTATAATGTTGACACTAGCACATTAACGACTTGTGATTTTATTATAATGTTGACACTAGGGCATTAACGACTTGTGATTTTAATATAATGTTGACACTAGGACATTAACGACTTGTGATTTTAATATAATGTTGACACTAGGGCATTAACGACTTGTGATTTTATTATAATGTTGACACTAGGGCATTAACGACTTGTGATTTTAATATAATGTTGACACTAGGACATTAACGACTTGTGATTTTATTATAATGTTGACACTAGGGCATTAACGACTTGTGATTTTATTATAATGTTGACACTAGGACATTAACGACTTGTGATTTTATTATAATGTTGACACTAGGGCATTAACGACTTGTGATTTTAATATAATGTTGACACTAGGGCATTAACGACTTGTGATTTTATTATAATGTTGACACTAGGGCATTAACGACTTGTGATTTTAATATAATGTTGACACTAGGACATTAACGACTTGTGATTTTAATATAATGTTGACACTAGGGCATTAACGACTTGTGATTTTATTATAATGTTGACACTAGGGCATTAACAACTTGTGATTTTATTATAATGTTGACACTAGGGCATTAACGACTTGTGATTTTTGTAAGTCGACTCCACTCCCCCCCCCAATTATTTTTGGGAGTCCCCAGGTGATTAACTTAAAGCTATACTGTGTAAGATGCTCAACTAGTGGTCAGTAGCCCTATAGCAAACCGCGGTCGCGTTCGCGTCTTTCGCCCGTTTTTCGTACCTTCACACCCCCGCGTCTGCCTCCACAACGCCGAGAGCTATCTTTAGAGGGGTCCCTGGTTCCTGTGCGTTCAGGCATTCCGGAGAAACGGACTACTTCACCCTGCCTGGTAGGCGAGATTACCTTTTGAGTAAAGAGACACACGGGCGACTACAAATATGGCGACCCCACTTCAAGATGCGCTGTGATTGGCCGGTAGTGTACCATGTGTGCATGATCGGCGATGTGATTGGGCAACGTATACACAACGTATACAGATGATGCAGATTACGTCATTTTGGCGCGAAATCCGGTCCACGGCCAGGATCATAGAAAGCATATAAAGAGAAGGCTTCAGAAGCTGAAAATAACGGAGTGGGTGTTCTAAAACTTTAGCGATTTAACAGTTAGGACAATTTTAAGATTTGTTTTATAAAAAAAGTTACATGGTACAACTTTAAAGGACAACTTTATTTTTTTTACAACAAGGGTTCATATTTTAGATTGTAATTAAATAATATAAAAGATTAGTGTTAAAGTTATTTAATTTACTTCTTTCTATTGTTTTACAGATTCTTATTTAAGTGGTTGGGGGCATGCGTACAAGTGGCTAAATATGTCATTTTACACAGAATAAGCCCATTCCCAAGATACAACGCAACCTTTCATGGTTGGATGTGACTTATGGGGGCTAGAAGTGTTACTGTAAATAGCAATAAAGAAACTGCTCGCTTATTGACCGAATTCACGTTACGCAACTTCCTGGCGCTGATGTCACGGTAGAAGGGGAAAAACTACTAATATCCCATAGAGTTAACACAGAAATCGCAAATGTAATGCAATTTCCGAATAGTAATGTATAAAATACGGCTAGTACCCAGGGGGCAAACCAGCCTTTTTTTAGGAAACCTGCATTTGCCCCGACATAAAAAGTTGTCCACCAGAAATATTATCTATGACCCAGTAGGATCCCAACCTATATGGACAACCCGGTCAATTTGTACAACAAAGTCCAATATGGCCGCCTCAATATTAGCCCCTATTAGTTTTAATGGGGGGTGAATAGGGCAAAATTTTAAACTGAGGGATATTTATTTTTGTATTGCAAGTTTCCATGAAATCCAATATGGCCACCACAATATGGCCGCCATAATGTAAGGACCCAGAAAATAGGTTTTGCCTCTAACTTCTGAACCAGATGAGCTAGAAACGCAAACTTGGTGTCTATTTCATGGTGTCTGACCATGGGAGACTCAATGGAATAGCTAATTTTATTATTGGGTGTGTCTGGACCTTTATTGTCCATATTTGCAAGATGGTGGATTCCCAAAATAGAGCTTTAACATAATTTCTACCATGATTGTTGACTGCTTTTGCAAATACAAGCAATATGAATCCATTTGCTAAGATTTATGGCACAGAAGGGACTTATACCTGTATTATTCTTGAGTTTGCATGTTGTCAAAATGGCTGTAAACGAGATATTATATTTCCTGTCCAATTCTACTGTATGTAGTTGTAGCAATGACTTCAGATAAAATCAGAGACCAAAACAATGTATCTTAGAAATTATGTTTTATTAAAAAAAAATAAAAAAAGAGAGAGATTATCTCAATGAAATGAATGCAACTGCCTTTTTGGGTCTTTCACACATAGACATGCACATGCTTTCCAACAACTTCAGCTTCAGGGAAATTATAATGAACACATGATTAAAACAGGCTGCATTATAATGCAAATAATTGCTAGTCACTATCACTGTCATGTGTACCTATCCTGCTGCATCTTGTCTCCAGTCCTTGGCAACGACACCCCAAGTAGCATGCAATTCCCTTCTTCGCACATGAACAGTTTTTCTGGCAGCCTTTGATACAGCTACATGATATTGCCTTGTCCATTGATATAGGCCAGGCTGGCTCTGTAGATGGACAGGGGACTGCCTTCCCATGGCGGCAGCATGATATAGGCATCTATATCATGCTGCCACCCACCTCCTAGACCTTCCAGAGCTGTGGGTGAGAACAGAGCAGGATGCATATCTTCTAGGGGTGTGTATCCATCCCCTACAAGGCGATTCGATACGTATCCGATACATGGGCTAACGATTCGATTCGGAAACGATACGGCTTACATACAGAACGATTCGATACGATTCGATACGGTGCAATTTCGATACGATTTCGATTTTGTGGATTTTATGCGATTCGATTGGATTCGATTCGATACGATTCGATGCGATACGGTGTGATCTGATACATACGTTTAATGAAACATTAATTTTCCATTCAATTAAGAAGCTATAATCTATAAAGTAGCATTGCTGACCTTCAAATAATGGATATCTCATAAAAGACCATGGAATAACAGAAAATTGTAAAGAAAGATGGATGACAAATCATAAAATAGACACAGACATGTAGATACAAAAAATAATTAATGTAAACTACAAAGCCTACTGACATGGTTTGAAAATCTGTCTCACACACCCATTTCTAAGAACTTCACTTTAGCAGTTACAGTTGGTCAGGTGGAGAAATATAAAACAAACACACAAAAGGCCTGGCCCTTCAGGCTTCAGTACAGTGCAATAATTGTACTTTGCAAAGCTGCTATAATAACACTGAAAAACTAAAATACATCCTCACCAATGCCACAGATCAGATCAATCCTCAGCAATGCCACAGATCAGATCACCAAATAAAACTAGTAAAAGAGCCTGCTGTTATTCAGTCAATAAGATCATTTCAAAGAGATCCACTTTACAACAGTAACAACAGCAGTATAAAGTAGGCTATAAGTGCAACATTTGAAGTCTGGCACACATCATGTCTACTTGTTATCATATGGCTCTACTGCAGTAGTTCTAAAAAAATCAATGTCAAGGACCTCCAGTTTGACATGGATCAGGCTGTCTTAAGTTTACCCAAGGGTTCATTAGGGTCCATTTGGTTCCATTTGTACACTCCCCTGAGTTACACATACCCAAGGGTTCATTAGGGTCCATTTGGTTCCATTTGTACACTCCCCTGAGTTACACATACCCAAGGGTCCATTTGGTTCCTATCATTTCGCCGAGGACACCCTAGAACTCCCTCAAGGACCCTTGGGGGTCCCCGGACCCCACTTTGAAAACCAATACTCTATAGTAGCCCTTTGCCATAAAAGCTGATGCTGTGATTATTACCTTTGCTGTCGACAAGCGCGGGGACTTCTGATGGTTCTAGTAGAACCGGGTTCTACTGGGAAAAGTGTTATAATCCAATCCATTACTGTCGCATTCTTATAAAATCCAAACTTGCGTTTCTCCACTGGAATAATGAATCCATAGTGATGGAACTCAACTAACACGTTGTTGGTTTGTTTACAAGTCGCTGTGTGTCGCACATGCGAGCGTCATACACGCTGCATCGGAAGTAGCAGATCTATAAGTTTACAACCCATCCACATGCAACACCCTGTGGGCTTGTAGATCTGTGGCTTTCCGCAGGACAGTGACTGCAGTACGTAGAAACACAGCTCTATTTGGAGGACAGAGCAGCAGGCAGCTTTTTCTTTCCGTTGCACTCACTGCAGCACTGACTGTGCTAGCAGAGCGCTCACTTTTGAAGTAATGATTTGTAACAGTAAACGATGAGTAAGTAAGTTCAGAATTTCACAGCAGGTTAATTATTTAATGCTAAAATCCGATTAATCCGATTAATTACTTTAGGACCGATACATCGACCGATACGGCCGCGATTTGGACCGATCCGGGTAAACGCGCATCGATGCGGCCGTATCGCTAGTGTTGAAACCGATAATCGATTCATATCGATTTTTTCCGACACCCTTAACTCATCCAGAGCCCAGGACATTAACGGATTAGGGGGTCCAGAGTGCCCCCTCCCGGCCCCATTAACGGCCATTGTCTTATTTTGAAGGCCAGAAGTCTAGACCGGAAGTACTTCCGGTCTGACGTCATCGGATCCTGCGACGGAACCGATCATTGTTTACGTGGTGCCATGCTGGATTGCATAGGAGCGTTTATACATGTGTTTTATAAGCGAGCATCTGCCTCCATCTTCGCTTCTAAAGTGTTGTTTTGAGATAATGGACATTAAAGATGAGATCGGCCGTCCACCTCAATGTTATGGGATGACTATTGTGTGCTCGTGGAGCCGTGATGATGACAAATCAGCGCGGATTTCGTCTCCGGAGCGTCGGCCATTGTACTAGGTATTTTTACTCGCCGTTACAGTAATATATTACTTTTCGCGCGACATCACGCATTCGGCACTATACGTACTCTAGTACTTATCGCGTGACATCACGCGAAAGGCACTAGATGAGTTAATATCTTCCTATCCATCACATGGTCTCAGCCCTTGGACTCGCACAGTGTCGTGCCCTGCCCTTTATTCACAGCCTGAGTGGCAGAGATACCACCAGCTATCCCTTTTTCACTGGAAAGAAGGCATGGTTCAAGACCAGCATGGGTCTAGATCTCCCTGCACTTCAGGAGTTTGGTGAAAATTCCTCTTATTCCCTCTCAGAGGATGTCAAGAATCAGGCTAGAGACCTCACAATAGCTGTATATGCAACAGACCTCACAATAGCTGTATATGCATCAAAAGCTGACCATTCGGAGGACTTTGACCTGGCAAAGCTGAGAGTGTACAAGTTCCTAAATAACCGATCAACCCTGTTGAAGCTGCTGCCACCTACAGAAAATGCCTTTGGCCTGCACCTGAAAAGAGCTGCTCTTGCAGCCATAATAGATAAAACTGCACACATCGCGAAGCCAGACATCCCTTGCTTCACTGAATATGGATGGTCTCTCAGTGATGGGAAGGCAGTCCCCTGTACATCTACAGAGCCAGCCTGGCCTATTTAATGGACAAGGCAATATCATGTAGCTGTATCAAAGGCTGCCAGAAAGACTGTTCATGTGCCATCCATCCATCCATCCATCTTCAACCGCTTATCCGGAATCGGGTCGCGGGGGTAACAGTTCCAACTGAGACTTCCAGATTTCCTTATCCTGCGCAACTTCCTCCACTCCCTCTGGGAGTATACCGAGGCGTTCCCAGGCCAGTCTGGAGATATAATCCTTCCATCTGGTCTTAGGTCTGCCACGGGGTCTCCTCCCAGTGGGACGTGCATCGAGGACCTTCCTAGGAAGGCGCTCGGGGGGAATCCGTACTAGATGCCCGAACCACGTAAGCTGACTCCTTTCCAAGTGAAGGAGCAGCGGTTCTACTCCAAGTCTCTCTCGGGTGATTGAACTTCATGTGCGAAGAAGGGAATTGCATGCTACTTGGGGTGTCGTTGCCAAGGACTGGAGACAAGATGCAGCAGGATAGGTACACATGACAGTGATAGTGACTAGCAATTATTTGCATTATAATGCAGCCTGTTTTAATCATGTGTTCATTATAATTTCCCTGAAGCTGAAGTTGTTGGAAAGCATGTGCATGTCTATGTGTGAAAGACCCAAAAAGGCAGTTGCATTCATTTCATTGAGATAATCTCTCTCTTTTTTTCTTTTTTTTAAATAAAAAAATAATTTCTAAGATACATTTTTTTGGTCTCTGATTTTATCTGAAGTCATTGCTACAACTACATACAGTAGAATCGGACAGGAAATATAATATCTCGTTTACAGCCATTTTGACAACATGCAAACTCAAGAATAATACAGGTATAAGTCCCTTCTGTGCCATAAATCTTAGCAAATGGATTCATATTGCTTGTATTTGCAAAAGCAGTCAACAATCATGGTAGAAATTATGTTAAAGCTCTATTTTGGGAGTCCACCATCTTGCAAATATGCACAATAAAGGTCCAGACACACCCAATAATAAAATTAGCTATTCCATTGAGTCTCCCATTGGTCAGACACCATGAAATAGACACCAAGTTTGCGTTTCTAGCTCATCTGGTTCAGAAGTTAGAGGCAAAACCTATTTTCTGGGTCCTTAAATTATGGCGGCCATATTGTGGCGGCCATATTGGATTTCATGGAAACTTGCAATACAAAAAATGTTCATATGTATACCATTGATCAACCTGTGAAGTTTCGTGGAAATATCCCTCAGTTTAAAATTTTGCCCTATTCACCCCCCATTAAAACTAATAGGGGCTAATATTGAGGCGGCCATATTGGACTTTGTTGTACAAATTGACCGGGTTGTCCATATAGGTTGTGATCCTACTGGGTCATAGATAATATTTCTGGTGGACAACTTTTTATGTCGGGGCAAATGCAGCACACCTTCCTTTGCCCCCTGGGTATAGCATGATCAAGAACACAAGATAGTAAAAGGCACAAAGCGGTATAATTTACTTTACCGTTCGAAATAATGATTTGTTATTTTACCCTCCAAAGCTGACGTCAGACCAGGAAGTTACTGAGAAATTCGCTGAGTGCGCAAGCGTGGGCGGGCTGTGAATAGGGTCTATTGTGTCTAAAATACTTATTTAGCCACTTGCACGCATGCCCCCATGTGTACACATGCCCCACATTTTAGCACGGTAATCGCGATAAAACAATAGAACGAAGCAAATGAAAACATTGTAACACTCACTTTTTCTTTTCTCTAATTACAATAAAAAATATGAACCCTTGTTGTAAAAAAACAAAGTTCTCTCTCAACTGTAAACAAACCAACATAAAGTTTAAGTGTATAGAGGTTATCTGCACATTTCTAAACTGACAATTTAAGGACTTTTTAATACCTCTAAAATGACAAATTAAACATTGTCCAAATTGTCAAATATATAGAGGCAGAAATATGTGAAAATAGCCTATCTACATGCTCACAACGCCTCGCAACACGAGGCGTTGTGAGCATGTAGATCTGCTATTTTCACAATAGAACAGTTTTTTGGAGCTGTGTGGAACACAAGCTCCCTATACGTGGCCGTGTGTGTAGGTATGTGGGTGGGTATGTGGGTGGGTGGGTCTGTGGGTCTGTATGTAGCCTGTATGTAGTAACCCTGGGTGACCAGAGAGGTGCTGTTGAGTCTAGCCTGCCCTGAGCATCAACTGCAACACACACACACACACACACACACACACACACACACACACACACACACACACACACACACACACACACACACACACACACAGCTCCACTTCGAACAGAGGTTCGATTTTTTTCTTAACTTTGACTTTCGACTTTCTCTGGTGGGAGTCGACTTGTGTAATGAAGTCGACTGAGTCGACTTGTGGACTTTTTCGTTAATGCCCTAGTTGACACAGCAGGCAGGCGGTAAACACAAGGAAGCCATTGCTGGGTTGTGTAGGTATGGGGAGAGGTATGTGTACAGCAGGGCTCCAGACTAACTTTTTTCACCAGCGTCCCAGGACCGTCCCAAACTTCAAATTTAACCGTCCCCAAATGAATATAATCCGTCCCCAAAAATCATATTAAAAAAATATATAAATTCTAAGGCTGGGACTTTAACTGATTAATTGCGATTAATTAATTACAGAATATTTACGCGATTAAGAAAATTAACATTTTAATCGCATTTAGTTTTTGCACCACAGAACCTTCAGTTTCGGTCATACCGATCATAGCGGTATGCACCAACCAAGAAGAGACAACAAACTCAAAGGGAGAAGTAGCCGATCAGAGTGCTTTGCTTGGCCCAGTGGATGCGAAATTTAGATTTAAAAAACTCACTCGTTGATTCACTCGTACAACAAAATGTGTTTTACTTGAAAAAAAAATGCTTCTCAGGTCAAATATCGATGTGCGATTAATTGCGATTAATTAATCACAGAGCCTGTAATTAATTAGATTAACAATGTTAATCGCATCCCAGCCCTAATAAATTCATGAATTAATATATTATTGTTATAATATGTATTATTATTATTATTAACTATTATTATTATCATTGTTATTAATATGCTGGTGAAATTGGCTTGGCAATCCTTTCTGTTTTTATACTGTCATCAGTATCATTTGTGGCTTCTAAAAATCTGATTGCTAGCCTGGTAAATAACTATGCACGACTGTTGGAGGAATTACGGTAAAACTGGGTTTGTATTTTGTCCGTACGAAGGTGTTGCACGTTGAACATTGCTAATCTACAAGCCTACAGCTCGTCGCATCCTCGGGGCATGGAGGGCTTTTAGATTGATTGATTGATTGGGCTGGCTGTGCCTCAGCCTTGTAGATCGGCTCTTTTGGAGCCGTTTTAACTTGTAACCTAGACCTTAACCCTAACCCTAACCCTTAACCTCTTCAAATAGTGCAGCGTGTTAAGTTCTACCTGAAAAGGATGATAACACTGCCTGTGGTAACTTTTTAATCACTCTGTTTACATCATATTTAGTTTCCGTGTGTTTCATGCTGCCCGTAGCTGTGCACCGTTTATGTAGCTACAGTGATATGCACACGTTCAGTGCAAAAAATCACATATTTTTAGGTCCCCGGGACGTCGGGAGTCCCTTGGTCTCGAGCCCTGGTGTACAGTTATGTGGTATTGATGCAATACTAATGTCTGACTGTGTGTGCGTTTAGGTACGCGAGGCCTCCATCACGACGCTGGTGGATGTTTACCGTCACATTGGAGAGAGAGTCAGAGCTGATCTGGGCAAGAGGGGACTGCCGGCCGCACGGTGAGTGTGTGTGTGTGTGTGTGTGTGTGTGTGTGTGTGTGTGTGTGTGTGTGTGTGTGTGTGTGTGTGTGTGTGTGTGTGTGTGTGTGTGTGTGTGTGTGTGTGTGTGTGTGTGTGTGTGTGTGTGTGTGTGTGTGTGTGTGTGTGTGTGTGTGTGTGTGTGTGTGTGTGTCCTGTGGTTTGGGCAATGTGTCTGTCCCAGGCCACACCATGCACCAGCTCTTTCTCTAACTCACTCACTCTCTCTCTCTCTCTCTCTCTCTCTTTTCTCTCTCTCTCTCTCACACACACACACACACACACACACACACACACACACACACACAGAGACACTTTATTCTCAACACAATACTCACTGGGAGGGAGGGGGAGACTGAGAGAGACGGGGTGAACAAGTGCTTGGAACAGCCTACTGTGGGAGAACTGTAGTGTGTGTGTGTGTGTGTGTGTGTGTGTGTGTGTGTGTGTGTGTGTGTGTGTGTGTGTGTGTGTGTGTGTGTGTGTGTGTTGGTAAATGTGGTTTAACGGGACAATTGGCCTGAATACACACCACACTAACAGGACATTTTGGATTAGCAGGACAGGACTGGTGTCCTGCTAATTCATGGACAATTCTGAAATAGCAGAAGTGTTTCTATTGGTCTAGAGAGCCCAAATCCACCTTTTGTTTTTGATGTCCTGTTAATACACATACACCCGACTTTTTTGTGTCTGAACAGCGCCCCCATAGGTTGTGTAATGCTACTGCATGTTCATACACAAGCTCATGAATATTCACACACAGTGTATGTTTTGAAGCACCTGATTGGCTGGTTGTCAGAGTCCTGTTAATGCACATACATGTTTTTATGAACATTTCAATGACATAGCATTTTGGGTGAATAACGTTAGTCATAAACACTCTTCAGGGGTCTGCCATTATAATAGCAACACCACAGGCCCCATGTGGCCCCCAGGGGCCCCTGGCTGCCATAAGCACACCGTTGCTCCGATCCACACTAAACTTGGCACACACACCGTTCAGGGGTCTGCCATTATAATAGCAACACCAAGGGCCCCATGTGGCCCCCAGGGGCCCCTGGCTGCCACAGGCACACCATTGCTCTGATCCACACTAAACTTGATTGTACAAACACCGTTCTGGGGGTCTGCCATTATAATAGCAACACCACAGGCCCCACGTGGCCCCCAGGGGCCCCTGGCTGCCACAGGCATACCGTTGCTCCGATCCACACTAAACTTGGCACAAACACTGTTCAGGGGTCTACCATTATAATAGCAACACAAGGGGCCCAATGTGGCCCCCGGGTGCCCCTGGCTGACACAGGCACACCGTTGCTCCGATCCGCACTAAACTTGATTGCACAAACACCGTTCAGGGGTCGGCCATTATAATAGCAACACAAGGGGCCCAATGTGGCCCCCAGGGGCCCCTGGCTGCCACAGGCATACCATTGCTCCGATCCACACTAAACTTGATTGAACAAACACCGTTCAGGGGTCGGCCATTATAATAGCAACACAAGGGGCCCAATGTGGCTCCCAGGGGCCCCTGGCTGCCACAGGCACACCGTTGCTCCAATCCACACTAAACTTGGCATAAACACTGTTCAGGGGTCTACCATGTTGGTGGTTTGCCACACCATGGGCCTGCAACATGATTTGCATAACATACAGACAATGTTTCTTAATTATACAAATTTAACCAGATATTGCAATTGTTGTATTGTTATTTTGTGTAATAATTAATCAAAACGTCCCAAAAAATCACGTTTATATTAATGTCCATTTTCCAAGTTTGCCAACATTTTAGCTCACTCCAAGGAGGCTATGCATATTTTACAAACCACTCATCCAATTGACTGTACATTTTGTGGTTCTTACATGTTTCTATTTTTTATTAATGAATTGCATTTGTTTTCTTAATGAAAATCTTGGCCGGATTTAAAAGGCATTTTTAGAATCGGCCCCAGGCCTAAATGGATTAATGCAGTGGTTCTCAACCTTTTCAGGACACAACCCCCTAAATTAATAATAATAGCAGATCTACATGCTCACGAGGATGTAGATTGGCTATTTTCACAATTTCTGCATAATATTTGTCAATTTGGCCAATGTTTAATTTAAACTGTCACTCTAGAGGTATTAGAAAGTACTTAAACTGTCACTTTAAAAATGTGTAGCTATACAAGTGATGACCATGGTAATCAAATGGCTATTCGCATAACAGGTTTACCAGGCAGGCAGTGAGTGGTGGGCTTGCACATACCCCCCTATTCATATGGATAGGCTACTTTAACACCTACTGTAGGTTTCCAGCGGTGACTGTATGTGCATTGTGCGTGTCTCAGGCTACCTGGCTCCATTACTGTGATAGATGAGATTTGTTCAAAGCAAACTTTTAGTTAGCACGCACACATCTAAAGGCGCTCGTGCATGTGACGTCAATAAATGACCGTCCGCACTGAAAAGAAAACCCCAAAGCACCACTGGTAGCAGCTCTGCACAGTCATATATGCTGATCAGCGTAGCTCCTATATACAGTATCACATGACCACATCATGACCATGACATCATGTACAGTACATATGAGTTTAAGTTAACTCCGACATACAGGAGTATAGGCAGGCACCCAGGCACCATTTTTACCCTTGGGTAAAAATGCTAATTAAGTTCAAGCCTACAGATCATTTTGGTCACTTTATCATCTAATCAGGCTTTTATGAACACCCTGAACAGTTTTTAATATTTATATATTTGATGTAAATGTTATCTTTCCCCCCAGGCTCAGGGCCTCTCCACATACACACCCATTGTAACTTCAAACTTCATTAAAAACACACACTATTTTTTTCTGGTGACTCATACTACCCTCCTAATACGTGAGCAGGCCGTGTTTTCTCAATAACCCTTTTTATTTATTTTTAATAATTCTTTGGGAAAATTTGAAAAATTAAAATTATTACAAATAAATGAAAAATTGTATCGAAAAAAAAACATGGCCTGCTCATGTATTAGGAGGGTAGTATGAGTCACCAGAAAAAAATATAATGGAGTTTGAAGTTACAATGGGTGTGTGTGGGGAGAGGCCCTGAGCCTGGGGAGGCAGACCCATGCAAGGCAGAGTTTTTTTAAATGGAATATCCCTTTAAATCCCGATACTGATTCTAGAATTATTCCTCTACACAGTATTACACAGTATAGGCAAAATTCTTGTGTTACGAATTGTGTGTACATCTTGTAGATCAGTGACTTCACTAGCCTTCAGATACAGTATATGACACCAAAGTAGCTTACTACAATTCTAAGGTCAAATTATTCTAAATAAGCTTGTGACCTTGACCTTTTATCACTGAACTGTACTGTCTGTACTGTACTGTCTGTACTTTTACTGTACTGTAAAAACAGTGCAGTAAAAGTTTGTTTATCGGTGATGACACTGATTGACAAATTGTAGCATTCCCTGTGGGATCATAAAGCACCAAATAGAGTGTCTCGTTTGGCTTGAATAAAGCATAGCCTTATTAGCCTACTACCAAGGTTGTCCCGAATATGTCATTTCCTCATATGTGACACAATGTTACTATAGTCCGGCCAGTTTGTGCAGTATTTTGATGGAATCGCGCACTTTTTTGCCTGAAATGCTCGGACTACAATCAGTCTAACCTGCTTGATTCCTCCAGACTCAAATCTAATCCTCATCTCCTTGCTTGAGGGAGCAGGGATTTAAAGTTCCTTGAAGTACACAAGTTCCTTGAAGTACACAATAAAGAGGAGCTCAAGTGGGACACAACGCACGTGAGGATAAAGAATTTGCAACTATATTGCTTTTATCGCCTGAAGAGGTTCGGAGTCTAGGCTACTGCATCCTCAGGCTGGACTACAATAGCTCCATTGAGAGTGTTCTGTCACACCTGGATTCGCCCACGAGAATTATTAAAGTTATATCACTGGATTGATCCAGACAGACAAACAGTCTTTTAATTATATAAAAGAAAATAATGTGTGAATTAAATCAAACAAGCCACCTGTCCTGTTCTCTGATTGGCTGTAGCACGTCTCTACTCTCAGTGCTGTCACAACCCATGTTAGGCTTTTAGGTTATAGGACGGCAAAAGGATCATCTGGGCTAGCATGTTGCATTGTGAACCGGGCTTAAGAAATCTGTTATACAATCCGGGATGAGGTGCGTGTGTGCGCGTGTGCGTGGGTGCATCCGGCAGTGGTAGGTCACGTCAGACAGTGGGTAGGTAGGAGTCTATGGCATCTCAGTGATGTCATGATGACTCAGACATGCAACAAATCGGTCATATATCTGCACAAAAAGGGGTAAATTGCCCCCATTGATTACGGAAGGGTACTTTAGAAATCTGAAGATACCCTTACACTTAAACCTTATGCTGTATGTTTACTGTTCAGAGAGAAAGCAATGGTGCACAGTCATTTAGATAATCATCTGGGGACCCCCTCCCCAAAATAATTCCCTGACCCAGAGGTTGAGAACCACTGCTTTAACTAACCAGAACAAAAAAATAAGCCATGTGCATAGATTACACAGATTATGAGTTCCATTTGGTTCCATTTGTATATAGTCACTAGTAAGACTACCCTAGGATTTACTTTCACACATATTCACAGTATTTAAAGCCTTGCCTTGTACAGACTGCATACAAACAAACCAACTGACTGTGGGGGGAGGGGCAGCTTCTCACTCACACAGTTTTGAGTGAGTGCAGTGAGGGAGATGGGGGATGGGGGATGGGCAGGCAGCACAGGTGAATTTGATCAGTGGCTGATTGCATTGCAAGCTAGTAATCAGCAAGTGGGCTACAGTGGAAAGAATGAGTGAAAGGGTTTCCCTGCACAAGGTGAAATCTTTGAAAAGAGTGGAGGAGAGCTTAACTCAAATTGGTTAACAATCGGCAGACAAACAGGCAGGCAGGCAGGCAGATAGACAGACAGATAGACAGACAGACAGACAGACAGACAGACAGACAGACAGACAGACAGACAGACAGACAGACAGACAGACAGACAGACAGATAATGTTAATTTAACCTTGCATCATGAGACTTAGTGTTCATTTGGTTCCATTTGTACTGTCAGAGCAGTGTAGATGTTGTTGACTAAAACTATGACGAAAAGTATTTGTCGATTGCATTTCTTTCACTGACAAAAACTAAATAAAAACTAAGCTGTGATGACTAAAACTAAGACTAATTATATTGACAATTTCGTCAACAAAATCAAAACTAGACTAAAACGTTAGGGAGGGACTAGTGGAGTAGAGAGTCATTTTATGTTTGGTTGTTCTCAAGTGTTGCGTGCTGAAAATAGCAGATCTACAAGCTCACAACGTGTCGCGCAACGCGTTGTGAGCTTGTAGATCTGCTATTTTCAGCACACAACCAAGTGTAAAATCACTCATTACGATGCCATCAAGGCCTGCCAAATTACATTTTAGTTGACTAAATGAACTGTAGATTTAGTCGCCTAAAAATGTATGATATTTAGTCGACTAAAATTAGACTAAAACTAAAACTCTTCAGGTCACTAAATTATGACTAAAATTAAATGACATTTTATTCAAAACTAAATCAAAATGTGTTGTCAAAAACAACAGTGTCAGAGTCCCTGGGCCTGAACAGTGGTTCTCAAAGTGGATTCCAACCTGGAATTCACTTTGAGAACCACTGTGTGAACAGAATATGAACATTTTTACATAACAGCATGGTAGCAATATCAGAATAATGATAGTTGACAAAGTAACCATCTTGGTGGTGCCGGTGGAGATAACATTAATATCCAAAGAAAACATTTGCCTTGTCATGTCATGGCATGTTCAGGGACATCATGAGCATTTAGCAATACAAAAGATTTGCATTCATTCAACCTTTATTTAATTTCTCGAAAAGATCAATTGAGGGAGATCCTCATTTACTACTTTATTGAAAATAGATGTTTTGATTTATGTAAATGTGGGGGTTTCTGGACTAACGCTGGTATTAAACATAATTCTGGAAAAAGTAGCCTATTTATACATTTGCAGGCAACTGAATAATGGGGATGCAGTAACGCACTGTAGCTTATGAGATACTGCAAATCAATTATCAAATTATAATTGCCATAATTATTCCTTGCAGCTACAAAAAGGATGTCATACAACATGTAACTCAACATTAAAGTAGGGCTGGGTGATAAATCTCAGACCTGACTTTCTTTTTTTTTTAAGATTAGTTTTTTGGGCTTTTTATGCCTTTATTTGTTAGGATAGTAGACAGACAGGAAATGGGGAGAGAGATGGGAATGACATGTGGCAAAGGTCGTCCGGATCGGGAATCGAACCGGCGACCTGCATACCTAGACTTGTGGATCTGCTATATTTTAAAGATTCACTTAATTTTTCTTCCTGTGCATTTACCCGCTGGAAAAAACAATGTCATTGCTTAATTGCAGTGCACTTAAAACTGACCCAAAAACAACAAATGTATCGATAATTTATACCTACAATCGACAGGCTGCAGACTAAGGCAGATTTTGGTTTCGGAAAATGATTTGAAAAATGCTCCCTTCAAATGTTCTGGGTAGCTATAATCACTGTAGCAGGTCCCCCAGCAGCAACGTTTCACCATGGCCGTAATAATGTAATATAAATGTTTTTGATATTAATTTGCCTATATACCAGTAAGACTCCCTAATCGGGTCACATTTATGATCGGCTACTTTTGACTATTTTCCCATATTTTTTTCCCAGGGGGTCCGTGGGGAGCCCTGGCGGTGGCTGGGCCCCTGGGTACCCCCTGGGTGCTGGCCCCGTCTCTCCCGGTCGATGGGGGGCCAAGGTACGGGCTTTTTAGCGGGTTATGGGAGCCAACTTTGGGTGGAAGTGTTTTGCTACGCTGTCGTCCAATCCTCACAGTTAGGGAGAGGGCTTTGCGACAGATCAATCATGCAGTAATCATGCAGATCTACAAGCTCGCAGCACGAAGCATTGTGAGCTTGTAGATCGTCTATTTTTTGGCAAAGAGATTTGGTAGAGAGTGAAAAACTACTGTATCAAGTACATATATTATGTACCTTTTACCAATTATAGAGGGTTTAAATAGTACTGGATATGCAGCTCGGCAAATAAAAGGTGAATTGATCCCAGTGTATGACAGAGGATGATATCACGATAAATTAAATCTCCACAATATGATTATTGTGAGTGTTTTTTATCACGATAAACGATAATATCGTATATTGTCCCATCCCTACGGTCTGAGGTGCTTTGGCGGTCTTCCCCGAATTTTGTCTGATTACAGCGGGGCAGGGCTACATTCCTGTGTCCTACAAAAAATAAATGTTGAACCTTGTTCATGATTGGTGTGTTTTTCAGCTATAGTTTTTGGTCTTATAACCCTTCCAGTAAATCTCTTATGAAAATCTCTAAAGAAGTCAAGAATAACAGACGAGCTGTAAAGTTAACTTCACAAAGCTTAAGTCTATTGACCCCTCAGTCTCCCCCTTCGACCAAGATGGATGAAAATGCTAGTTTGTTCACTGCAGAACTTTATTAACAGTAGCTCAACATTGAAGATGTTGAAATCACATCTCTCAGCCTGTTCTCAGGCCTGCTAAGTCACACACAGTAGTCATATTGCATTGAATTGTAGTTTACCATCTCAGTGGCACCAACAACACTTAGTTAGTGAGCTTTGTATCGATGTCATTCCAGTCCTGCATGTTTACTGGCTTATATTCCACTTGTATGGTTGATCCTGAGGGCAAGTCAGGTGTTGAAACAGTAACACACCACTGTAGGCAAGAGACATTGACCGAAGTGCTGTACATGGTGCATAAATGACAGACAGGCCTACCAGTAAGACTCCCTAATCGGGAGATAAGCGACCGTCAGGTCACATGTATACACAAAGACGGATGTAACTGGCATTGGTTCCTAGTTGTGTGGACAATGTATAGTTTTGGTTGGCTCAGAGAATGTGGGGTGTACCGATTTTCGTGATTTTAGGGCAAAATTTGTAGGAGCAGTGTCAAAAAATGTGTTTGAAAAAATCGGCCTGATGGGGGTGCTATATGGGACAGATCCATGTTGATGACATGAGTGTAGACATACTGTGTAGCGATTTGCGCAGGAAAATTAAGGAACATTAAAAGCCAGCGAAAAAACAAATGTGTCTTAGGAAGATTTAAAAACATCAATAGAATGCCTTGTTTGTGTTTAGCAATGTCACATTTAATCACATTTGACCCTTAAATACCCTGCAGTGACATATTTTCATGTGTTTAATTGCAGCTGTCCTGTTAATGTAGTTAGTCCTGTTAATTCACATGGGCGGAGCTTAGAACCTAATTATCTAATGTCCTCCTAATGTAGGATTTTGTCAGATTGTTAAAACTTGAGTTGTGTTGAGTTTATTCAACTTTTGAAGTGAAATATGTGTTCTATGGCTCAAAATAGATTTTTTGACATGCTCCACATATTAGTAAAGCAAGTGGAAAGTGGTGTCCTGCTAATGTTGTAAACCGCAGGTTTGAGCTAAAGGGTCCTGCTAAACCACATCTACCAGTATAGGTGTGTGTGTGTGTGTGTGTGTGTGTGTGTGTGTGTGTGTGTGTGTGTGTGTGTGTGTGTGTGTGTGTGTGTGTGTGTGTGTGTGTGTGTGTGTGTGTGTGTGTGTGTGTGTGTGTGTGTGTGTGTGTGTGTGTGTGTGCGTGCGTGCGTGCGCGCGCGCGCGCGCGCGCGCGCGCGCACGCGCGCGCGCAACCGCTCCACTGAGTGGTCGAGTTGTCCTCTGGTCGTCGTGGTAACGTGTAATATGTCATGAGTTATTCTAAGCTCTCCCTCTCTCTGTGTCTCTGTCTCTCTCTGTGCCTTTGTCTCTGTCTCTCTCTCGCTCTCTGTGTGTGTCTGTATATGGCTGCTAACTTCAGTGTGTTTGAGAGACAATATGAGGTATTTGTGTCATATACTTGAGCGTATAGAGCAGAGATGGGCAACTTTGATGATGGAGTATTCAAATTATTCAACCTCAAAGTAGTCGAATATTTGACAGGAGATATATATATATATATATATATATATATATATATATATATATATATATATATATATATATATATATGTCACGGTTTGTTAGAGAAACAGTACGGTCGAGAAACGGAGCACTCGCCTTGCGGCACGGGGCGGAACAAGTGGTCGCCACAACAACGTCCTCCAGGCGGAGCCGCTCGATTGTCCACGACATTGCAAGCGGCTCGAAGGCCAGCGGACCCAGCGGGCCAGGGCCGGCCGCGCGAGTTACGAAGCCGTGGTGAATGCAATCGTTATATTTATGCCCAGGCCGTAAGGCCTGGGCAAGCCCACGATAAACGCCCTGTCCAAGTGACTACAATGGAGCTAATGGCTAATTGCTAATGGCTAATGGCTAAACACTGCCGAGCTAGGCTAGTAAATAAAGAAAGAGAGTCGCAAACGAGTGACGTCAGCGCCTTCACTAGTGAATGGCTGTCGTCGCCATCTGGTGGTGATTGGTGTGTGGTGAACGACAAAACAAGCGCTCTTACAATGAACGTCCTGAGTTACCCAAACATACTGTAACATATATATATATATATATATATATATATATATATATATATATATATATATTAGAGGTGGGCAACGATTAATCACACTCAATCCTGGAGTTAATCGCGATTAATCACGATTAAAATGGCTCATTTTAAGTCTGCCGAAGGCATTCAAAATTAGTGGCCAATGATCAGTGGCGTCCCTGAAAATCGCGGGCCCCCCTGCAAGGATGGGGGCGGCACCCTTTTGCAAATGATGATGGAGTTCTATCCGTCTGTCATTCAATGTTATGAGATACATAAAGGTTTCCTGTGTAAATAAGAAAATACTTTTTCCTATGCAAACTTCTAATAGTCTTCACTCAATCAATCAATCTCTCTGGAAGAAGTTGCACATGAACTCTGCAGCCGCTCTGAGGCGCTCCAACAAGACTACTCTGACAAGCTAAATGCTGGGTGCAGTAAATGTATTTGTCTGCAAACAGCCCAATGAGCCCATAATATTAACAGCTACATGTTTATTTTATTTGTAGGCTATTTATTTATTTTCAAAAAAATTAATAAAAAATAAATAGGAAAGAAAACCGTAATTCTTAAAATATTTGTTTTTTTGACAGTGTGTCTCGTTTTTGCAGTGGTCAGAACAAGAAGGCACGACATTTTTTACAGTGTAGGCTACTTTGTGCTTTGTGGTCGGAGCTGCTGCTGCACTTTTATCAACGGATTTACACACTTTTCTTGCACAAGTGATTTATAGGGGAGCATTTAACAACACGGAGCACTTTTGCTTGCTTGTTTTGTGACGGCAATGATCACGACAGTCAGAACGTGGTAGGAGGCAGCTTGAAAACCATTTTTAGGGCACTCTAGCTCAGAGACAGAACGGTCAGACATGTCTGTCCATGCAGTGAGCTTGAGTAATAACAACTGAATATAGGAAAGTTGACGTCTCATTATCAAAACTAGCACAGCACACAGATGCAGCCAATGACAGTGTGACATTAACAGGCACATTGTTGTGAAATATACAGCCAGAATTTAGAACGCCTCTGCCAAGACAACATGTTGGCTGCATCTAACAAAACAAGGCAGCGTGTCCTGAGTGTTATGTCATTGCACATGCAGCTCCCAGACCCAACTTTGATCTGCGATTAACGACGATATTTTTTTTTCGCCGATAAGAGTCTCGCGTTAACGCAGCACGATAACGCCGATAACGGCCCAGGTTTAATATATATATATATATATATATATATATATATATATATTAGGGCTGACCTTCGGTTGCATTTATTAAAATCGAAGCTCGTTCGACAAAATCGGGCGAACTTCGAAGCTTCGGTGACGGCAACAATACAATGAGGAAGAAGATGAAGAATAGGCTATGATACGAATGTTTTCTATATTAAAGAAAGGTGTTTTTGCAGTACAGTAGGATTGACATAATCACATCACGTCTGTAATGTAACACACCACGGCTGCAACAGCAAACAGCAGCAGCGCGACTCAAGAGCCCTATATAACAGATTAACTCCCAAGTCCCAAGGTGTACTGTAACACGCAAATGTAATAGTAGATTTTATAGTAAATAATTGCACTGCAGTGTGTCTGATTTAACGTTCCACTCATCAACCGAAAGCTGACGGTCAGGCTCAGACAACTCTATGCGGGTGCGACTAGTTTTGAGCTTGCAGATCCGATATAAACTTGTCATCATCAACACCACAACGACGTAACCCTAGCAAGTTGGTTTTAAGCTCTTTTTTCCTCTTTAAAACGGGATCAACGCTGACGGGGTCCGTTTTGTAAAATCCAATTTTCGATAAAGAAAAGAAAAGACAGCACGCTGTCACAGATAACCGCATGCATGGATGTTACACCGACATTGGTTTGGCACAGAAATGTGTGACTGCATCGCATAGTTGCATTGGGTGATGTTACTCAGCCATTGGTGTCACATATTTCTGTACCAAACCAATGTCGGTGTAACATCCATGCATGCGGTTATTTGTGACAGTTGGTGTATGGAAAACATAACTCAAGTACAGTGCAACTAAGGGGTGTTTTACAAAGCAAGCATAGAGGCATTAGAAAAACATTCCTTGGGCTAAAACAGCTCCCAAAAAAGTGATGGCTCAGCACTTTTCATCACTAAACCATAGTTTTGTGGGGACCGTTTTAAGTGAGAAATTAGGTTTACACCCGCTTTGCCCTTTTTATAGTAACCTGACCAATCATTGAAATTGGCCCACTTATAGTCTGGTCAAAGTGTCATGTGAAGGCACCAATCCTCAAGCTTATCGGACATATCCGGTATGCCCTTTTGTGTCTATCTGGCATATGCTATGCTACGGGCATAGACGGCCGCTCTCATGGCCCATATACAGTAAATTGTATGTCTCAATATTTTGACATCACTTACTACCCATTTTATAGTAAGATATTATGATGTCACCTAAAGCTTGACACATTCTGGAGATTGGCCCTCTTATAGTCTGGTTGGCTGAAATGTCATGTGAAGCTCACCAATCCACCAATCCTCAAAATATTTGGACATATGCCCATCAGATTGGCTACGGGCATAGACGGCCCCTCTCGTGGCCCTTATATATGTATTTCAAGGGTTTTCCCATAGGATGACGTCACCATGTGTTTTATCAAGGGTTTTTCCCATAGGGTGACGTCACCAAGTGTTTTATCAAGGGTTTTCCCATAGGATGACGTCACCATGTGTTTTATCAAGGGTTTTCCCATAGGGTGACGTCACCAAGTGTTTTATCAAGGGTTTTCCCATAGAATGACGTTACCATGTGTTTT